>NC_086352.1:4304895-4404895 GCF_036324505.1 Eleginops maclovinus | reverse complement strand
TTGGGTAGTTCTTGAGTGGTGTTGGAGGTTGGAGAAAGCTTCCGTATCTGTTCTCTACGGAGCCCCTAAGGTGACATGAAAAAAAAAAAAAAAAAGTTCATTTTCACGTGCGTCACCAGTTTCACGTGCGCACGTGAAACTGGTGACGCACGTGAAAATGGTGACGACTTGCGAGCAAAGCAGCAATGTCCTTATAATAAAGACCGAGATTGAAATATAGTGCAACTAACTCCTGTTCATTTCTTTCACTGACTGTCTCCAGTAGCCCTATGGGCCAGGCTACATCAATCTACAGCTTTCATGTGCTCACCTAAAACTTTCATGTGCTCACCTAAAACTTTCATGTGCTCACCTAAAACTTTCATGTGCTCACCTAAAACTTTCATGTGCTCACCTAAAACTTTCATGTGCTCACCTAAAACTTTCATGTGCTCACCTAAAACTTTCATGTGCTCACCTAAAACTTTCATGTGCTCACCTAAAACTTTCATGTGCTCACCTAAAACTTTCATGTGCTCACCTAAAACTTTCATGTGCGCACCTAAAACTTTCACGTGCGCACCTAAAACTTTCATGTGCTCACCTAAAACTTTCATGTGCTCACATGAAACTTTCACGTGCTCACCTAAAACTTTCATGTGCTCACCTAAAACTTTCACGTGCGCACCTAAAACTTTCATGTGCTCACCTAAAACTTTCACGTGCTCACCTAAAACTTTCATGTGCTCACGTGAAAGTTTCATGTGCTCACCTAAAACTTTCACGTGCTCACCTAAAACTTTCATGTGCGCACGTGAAACTTTCATGTGCGCACATGAAAGTTTCATGTGCGCACATGAAACTTTCACGTGCTCACCTAAAACTTTCACGTGCTCACCTAAAACTTTCACGTGCGCACCTAAAACTTTCATGTGCTCACCTAAAACTTTCATGTGCTCACCTAAAACTTTCACGTGCTCACCTAAAACTTTCACGTGCTCACCTAAAACTTTCATGTGCGCACGTGAAACTAAACTTTTTTTTTTCTTTTTTCATGTCACCTTAGGGGCTCCGTAGTTCTCTCTGTGGACTGATTTAAATTTATTTTGGGTCGATTTGAAAGATTTAGGGCTCTCTGGATCATTTGGATTGGACTGACCAATTTTGTGAAACACACCCTCCACAGTAGAGGTCATGAGTTGAATCTGCTCTCTTCATCCAAAGGTCCCAACACTGCTACTACTTTGTGTTTCTGCAGGCAGAAGACTTCGCGGGTCATCACCTACGAGGAGTTTCAGACGGCTCTGCAGGAGTTAGCCCCCAAGAGGTTCAAAGGCCAAAGCAAGGAGGAGGCGCTGGAGTCCATCCACAAACTGGTGGAGGGCCGGGAGCCCAGCAACGCAGGGGTGACGGTGAGAGAGCAACTAAAGAGGCTAAAGCTCTCAATTCCTCCAGTCTCTTACTTCCTGTGTCTTTTAGGAACTTTTTCTTGAACAACATTTTTTATTCATGATCTTTTTCCTTTAGGAACCTTTTCAGGTACTTTATCTTTCAAGAACTCTGTTTTTATCCAGTCTTTACCTCCTGTGTGTCTGTGTCCCTTCAGAAAGTGGCGAAGGCGGCGGCGTTGGACCGGCTGACGGATGCGTCCCGGTACACTGGATCCCATAAGGAACGTTTTGACGGCAGTGGGCGGGGCAAAGGCCGCGAGGGCCGCGAGGAGCTGGTGGATAACACGGGCTATGTGGGCGCCTACAAGAACGCCGGCACCTACGACCAAAAGAAATAACAGCAGTTAGTCTGGACCAAATCTTGAACTCTGTCGTGTGTGTGTGTGTGTGTGTGTGTGTGTGTGTGTGTGTGTGTGTGTGTGTGTGTGTGCGCGTGGGTGTGTGTGTGGGTGTGCGTGCGTGCGTGTGCGTGTGTGCTGCAGCTTCATTCAGACTGAATCCTGCTTCACGTCAGCTGCTCAGCTCAGAGGCTGAGGTCCCACACTGGGAAATAACTGCATCCCAGCAGCTGGGTTTTACAAATATCAAAAGATATCAAAAATAAAAAGATAATAAAAGTAAAAAAGAACATTAACAGCAAATATTTACACAATAGAGAATACTAGAGTATGTAATCATACACAATATAGAAAAACTGACGACATTTGAATACTTTTTAATGTACAAACTCACTAGGGCCCCATTCCAAATCCCCTCCTACACCCCACCCCTACACACCCGCCTTCATCCCAAAGCTTGCCTCTGCATCGACACCCTCCATCTGGAAGAAGGAGCCCTGTTCAGCTGCGAGTGAGACTACTGACGGAGGTCACTCCATCACAGAGTGGGAGGGGGTAGGGTGTGGTTTGGAATTGAGCCTAGGAGTCTCCTGAACACTCAGGTAGTAACCCAGGAAGTGACACAGGAAGTGATGTAACTCATGAAATCAGAAACCCCTCATGATAATTTACAGCAAACGGACAATAGTGATGAAACCCCCAAAATCCTAGTTAACAAACACACGTTTTTGACATCAAATCAGGTAAAGACACATGTTACAGACCATAATGCTCCTGTTACCATGGTAACACAGTCAACACTGAGTTGATTTTGGATGAATACGTGTAGCCGGTCTGAATGGAGCGGCGGGCTTCCTCCCTGATACCTGTTTCTCTATTCAACACATTATATGGTGTTTGACCTTATACTGGTTTCATACTGGTTTTATAAAGTTCCAGTTGAATCTCTTCTTCTTTTGAATAAATATACAAACTGCAGCTTTCTGGAAATACTTTAGTTATATTTGGAGCTGAAACTGGAAAGTTACTTCATTGAATGAATAAAAGCTAAAACATATTTCTGTTTGCTCTGGTTTGTTTTCCTCTTGGATTCCTTTTTCTGGAACCTCTCAGCAGCTATTTTATTTCATGATCCTTTTCAATAACTTTTATAGGAATGTTCCACCTTTTTTTCTATAAGAAACTAAGCCCTCCCCCTCACGCCCCACACTGCCCTCTCTCACCTGGACCAGAGGAACACATCTGTGAGAATGCTGGTCATCGACTACAGTTCAGCTTTCAACACCATTGTGCCCTCCAAGCTCGTCATTAAGCTCAGGGACCTCAGGCTCAACAGCGCCCCCTGTGTTTGGATCCTGAACCTCCTGATGGCCAGACCCCAGGCAGTGCGGGGGGAAACATCACATCCTCCATCCTGATACTCAACACCGGAGCCCCTCAGGGTTGTGTGCTCAGCCCTCTCCTCTACTCCCTGTTCACGCACGACTGCGTGGCCACACACAGCTCCAACACCATCATCAAGTTTGCTGACGACACGACCGTCATCGGCCTGATCACAGACGCTGTACAGAGAGGAGGTCAGAGCCCTGACATCTTGGTGCCAGGACAACAACCTCCATCTAAAAAAAACGTACAGCACATCACCAGGACGGAGCTGCCATCCATGGGGGACATCTGCTCCCAGGGACTCAGGAAGAAAGCCCACAGGATTATCAAAGACCCCCCCACCCAGCAACCAACTGTTCTGTCTGCTACCGTCTGGCAAGCGGTACTGCAGTATCAGGACCAAAACCACCAGACTCAGGGACAGTTTCATTCCACAGACCATAAGACTAGTAAACACCTGAGCTGTGTGATGCGCCTCCATAAGCATTCATCTGTTGACATAAATAATATATTTCTTTTAAAGGAGACATGTCATGGCCATTTCTACTGATCATAATTCCATTGTTGAGGTCTGCTAGAACAGATTTACATTGTTCAGTGTTCCAAAATCACATTGACTATTCCTCATACAGCCTCTCTGTATCCACTGTCTAAAACGGCTTGTTGGACTCTCCTGACCCTCCGCCCTGTGAGCCCCGTGCGCTGTGATTGGTCAGCTCGCCCCCTCTGTTCTGATTGGTCAGCTCGCCCCCTCTGTTCTGATTGGTCAGCTCGCCCACTCTGTTCTGATTGGTCAGCTCGCCCACTCTGTTCTGATTGGTCAGCTCGCCCACTCTGTTCTGAAACGTCAGCTCGCCCACTCTGTTCTGATTGGTCAGCTCGCCCACTGTTCTGATTGGTCAGCTCGCCCACTCTGTTCTGATTGGTCAGCTCGCCCACGATTGGTCAGCTCGCCCACTCTGTTCTGATTGGTCAGCTCGCCCACTCTGTTCTGATTGGTCAGCTCGCCCACTCTGTTCTGATTGGTCAGCTCGCCCACTGTTCTGATTGGTCAGCTGCCCACTCTGTTCTGATGTTCAAACAGCAGAGGCTCTGCCCCTGTCTCACAGAGCGGTTACACAGTCTTGCAGTAGGCCTAACAGCTGATCCGTGTTTATGTCTTACAATGGCGTCGGTACAGCCATATATGTTTGAACCGGAGTCCGATCCTGAAAGTGAGACAGACCAACGTGATGGACCTGATCCACCGTCCCAAACTACACTACAGCAGGCAGTTTCACAGTGGAAAGTTCTTATTTTGAATCGCTCTTACATTTCAGATGTAATGTTATAACTGCGCCATCATTGATCTATGTCCCAGAAAAAGGTTTGTCCGCTGACTAACGGAGCTGTACGTATTTACAACTGTTGTTATTTAGGTGCACTTGTGGAAACTGCGCCATGATGCATACCGAAGTGGAAATGCCGAGCACACAGTGCAGTACTTCCAACCGTTGAAGGAACAGTGTGAAAAATACATTTTAACCACTGACTTCTTCGTGGTACTGCCGTAGGCAAGGCAGACAGATGAGATTTCCCCTCGCATTTCAGGGCACAGTTGTAATTTCTTGGCATGACTGGATACAATGTTGAACTGAACCTGAGCTTTACAACATGTAGTAACCTGGCAGAGGGTGTGGCCATTGTTCTATAGGTATGGGCGTGCGACACTCTGATTGGTCTCCAGGTGGAGTCAGTCGACGTCAGTCGTCTCCTCACGTCACCATACCCCGGAAGACAAAAAATGGAAAAGGGAGAATCCAACCAGGCGTTCTGGGGGTGCACAGACACGTCTGTTCTGGGATAGTTTACTCGCTACAGGGGGTACTTTGAGGGGTTGTGACTTTTGTAAGAAATGTTCGTTTATTTGAAGCCCAGGAGTCGGTTTAAAAGAAAGAAAGCAAAACTCCCTTAAAAGTTATAAAAGGAGTGTTTAATAAAAGGATGCAGCAGTAGGTTTTACAAAAGTGTCACAGCTGTGGCTCAATAGCCCGGGACACGCGTCCACAGGCCGCTGACTGAGTGCAGCTCATCAGTAGTTACTGTCTGGCGGTCCGGAACAAAAGAGAGCTCGATTCTACAATACAAACATGTTCTATAGAACCACCCCTTTCCGACCATACAATAAACAACTTCAAAATAAGACGTGCTCCGCTCTCGTGCTCTCATTGGTTGGTAGCGGGGGCTGGATCCTGTTGGCCGCTTGTCACATGGGGTTCTCCGGACTCTTCTATAGGCTGACGTCGTCGGGGGCGGGTCCTCTTATGACGTCGCCATCTTGTTAGCGAAGTCCTGGAGCTCTGACCTACAACATTCTATTATGCAATCCTTCTGAGGTTTATCAGGTATTAAACAGGCAACTGTATCATTGCAGCATAATGAGTGAGAGGTAGAGGCGGTGTGTTTAGTCTGTAACTCCACTGGTCCTTCTCCCTCTACTCATATATACAATACAATATTAGCTTTATGCTATCTGAGGCTAAAAACAACATCCTGTTACTACCGGAAGTGGACAAATATGATCCGTCCAGAAACAGTGAATTATCTTTTAAAGTTCCGCTCCAATATATTGATTATTTCTAACACTGTGCAGACCGTTTACATGCAGAAAAACCTACACAACACACGAGGGGATGGGTAATAAGGGGAAAAGCACATGATGGCCCCTTTCAAGTTGATCACTACAATAAACAACATTTAAATGTACATTCTATTATTGTATATGGTAAACAGACTCCTTCATTTATTTGCTCAATTACAACATTCTCCGCATCATTGAGCTTTTTGTCATTCTTTATTTTCCTGACCTATAGTTACTTTTATTTTTTTGGAATTAGTCTTATTGTTTTATGTCTTCTATCACATGCTGCATTGTTGGAGGAGCTCGGTCTTGAGATTTTCATTGCCATTTCTACACGGAAGCTTATGTTCACATGACATTAAAGTCTTATCTTTAATCGTGCTTAAGTGGGCCGGCAGATTGTTTTCTAAGAATTCTGACTTTCTTCTTAGAATTCAAAACAGAAATTGTGTCTCAAGATGACGGATTTCTTTTTTCTTTTTATTCTGACTTATGTTCCCCAAAATTAGATATTGTTTCCCAAAAGTATGACTTTTCTTTTCAAAACTGACTTTTCTCAGTATCCTGTGAGTCAAGATTCAAAGATTTATTGTGATCTCAAAAAAACACATCTACGGTCACAGGTTCCTCAACAGTGCTTTACAACACATACATTTTTATTCAAATAAAACAGACCAACAAATTAAAAACAGTGCAAGCTCAGATGTTTAATGGTCTTATAATGGACTTTCCTACAAGGCCTGCTGATGGAAACAGGAAGAAGCTTGGCTACCAACGAGAAAACAATCAAGTACATCAAGAAGAAGATAGAAGAGGATCTGTCTCCAGAGAGGAGCATCAACCTGTTCCACTGTCTGAACGAACTGGATGATCGTTCTCTGGTGGAGCAGATCCAATGGTACCTGGGATCAGGAAGTCTCTCCACAGATGATCTGTCTCCTGCTCAGTGGTCAGCTCTGGTCTTCATCTTACTGTCATCAGGAGAAGATCTGGACGTGTTTGACCTGCAGGAATACTCTGCTTCAGAGGAGGCTCTCCTGAGGCTGCTGCCAGTGGTCAAAGCCTCCATCAAAGCTGTGTAGGTTCACAGAGGCACAGGGTGTCGTATTTCTGTAGTGGACCCTGAAGGCAGCATCTACCTGGTTCGCTCCATAAGAGGATAAGGGGGTATTCCATTTTCCTTCTTTAAGGAATCTAACCTTTTGAATGGAAGTGGTTAAACGCTAACTCATTGCAGGGTTTTACTTCTAGTTCCTGCAGCTCTGTGTTACCATCCAGACATAATACAGTGTTTCTATAATTATTTTCTTCTGTGTAGTGATTCCCCTTCAGGCTGAGTGACTGTAACCTGTCAGAGAGAAGCTGTGCAGCTCTGTCCTCAGTCCTCAGCTCCCAGTCCTCTAGTCTGACAGATCTGGACCTGAGTAACAACGACCTGCAGGACTCAGGAGTGAAGCTGCTGTCTGCTGGACTGCAGAGTGCACTCTGTGAACTGGAGACTCTCATTTCAGGATTCATCTTTTTATTTTCAAGCAGTTTAACTTTTGATTATTTTTATCCAGCTTTTGGTTCATGCCCGAGGAGCACAGAGAGGGGAGATGGCGGAGCAGCGCAGATGAGGGAGGTGGCTGGCTGTGGCTGGCAAAGGAGCAGGTAAATTGATCTGGAACTGGAAAGAGCAGGATTAGAGCAGCGAAAAAATCTCAGAAGAAACATCCTAGATGTTTATCAATGTAGGTTATACGACAAACTGGCGAAGACTGGGGATGAGAACCAGGATTTCAAACAGGTGCTGGTGAGTATGGCAGTCAGTGAGATGAGCAGCAGCTGAGGAGGTGTAGAGGCAGGAATCCAAATGTAGGTTAACCACGACCAGCCAGGGAGACACACAGACAGACACAACAACCAATCACAGAGGGAAAAAGGTTGGAGGTAGTACGGTGGATCCTCACACAGAGTGGTTAATATGAAAGAGATGAATGTAGTAAATGTACTCTGACAGTGGATGTGAGTAAAGGAGTATGAAGTTGATTCTGACAGTGTGTCTTCCTTACAGGATGGACCATGGTGGATCCCAGTGGTTGAAACCTGGTCTGAGGAAGTGTAAGTGGGTTTTGAGATTCCCTCATGAGAAATTGAATGTTGAACAAGAGTTTTCCTTCACTGATGATGAGTTCATTTTTCTGACTGTGGACTTTAAACTATGGTTGAGTCGTGTTGCCTTCAGGTTCTGCTTGTAAGCTTTACGTTGTTCATGTATCCTTCAGAATTTTAAACCTGGTGTTTTAATTTAATCAGTTTTGAAAAACCTAAAAGTTCAGTTAAATGATTTCCTGTCAGTGATGGTCAGTAAAAGTGTTATTAAATGAACAGATGGTAACCTGCGGCTGTGTCTCTCATCAGATGCCTGTGAGCTGCAGCTCGACCCATACACAGAACACAGGAACCTCAAACTGTCTCACAACAACATTATCCAGAGAGATTTGACTGCTGGGAACAGCTGATGTGCAGAGAAGTTCTGACTGGTCGCTGTTACTGGGAGGTCGAGTGGAGCGGAGTGGTTTCTATATCAGTGACTTACAGAGGAACCAGCAGGAGAGGAGAGCGAGAGGACTGTGGGTTTGGATATAATAATCAGTCCTGGAGTCTGAGCTGCTCTGGTGGTCGTTACTGTCTGGCACAATAACAGACAAACGAACATCTCCTCCTCCTCCTCCTCCTCCTCCCCTCCTCTGGTAGAGTAGCAGTGTATGTGGATCATCCTGCTGGCTTTCTGTCCTTCTACAGAGTCTCCTCTTACACACTGATCCACCTCCACACCTCCAGAACCACATTCGCTGAACCTCTCTATGCTGAATAGAGTTATTAGAAAGAAAAGAAACTTTAGTCTGTTGTCTGTGTTTGTTTTAGAGTGTGTCAGGATAGTTCCCTTCTTTTTTCATCTGCAAACTAAATCTACCTACGGGTACAAATAAAGAACCCTGGCCCTGGGGACCTGAACCTGAACATGTCTGCATTTGGGTCAATCCTGCTCTGCTCCTAACCCTGACAATAAATATACAGATACAGAATACCTATTTATACCCAATGTATATTGTTAACCTTTTTCAAGTGAAATTGGTATTCACTGATTTATTCAAACCTTAACTCTTTTGAAATTGTCCAGACGTTGTGTGTTTCATGAAGCTTTTAATACACTGTGAGTTATTCAACTTTTTCCATGATCTTCATTCGTATGGAACACAGATTAGCACAGGTTGACTTCGGATGTTTTCCATATATTCAACATGTATTCACTGATATTTCAGGATTACTGACATTGATCTGCTGAGACCTCTGGTTCTTGAACTGATCAGAATCAGAAAACTTTCAATGGTCCCACGGACAGTAAATGCACATTATTACAGCGAAGTGAAGACAGAGACAAACAATATGAATAACGCTATTAGAAGTATTCTGTATGGAGGTATATCTGTTCCCTTTATTCTTCTTTCTCTCATATATTTTCCATAATATGATCTCATTTATTGTGATCTGAATTGTTCACTTTTTATCCAACCCCCCCGCCAAATAATCTAATAAGATTAATACTAAATATAACAAAGTTAAAAGAAATAAAAACTAATCTATCAAACATTCACTCATTAAGGTGATATAATGTTAACTACAGTGGGGCAAAAAAGTATTTAGTCAGCCACCAATTGTGCAAGTTCTCCCATTTAAAAAGATGAGAGAGGCCTGTCATTTTCATCATAGGTACACTTCAACTATGAGAGACAGAATGGGGGAAACAATCCAGGAAATCACATTGTAGGATTCTTAATGAATTCATTGTAAATTCCTCGGTAAAATAAGTATTGGGTCACCTACAAACAAGCAAGATTTCTGGCTCTCACAGACCTGTAACTTCTTCTTTAAGAGGCTCCTCTGTCCTCCACTCGTTACCTGTATTAATGGCACCTTTTTGAACTGGTTATCAGTATAAAAGACACCTGTCCACAACCTCAAACAGTCATACTCCAAACTCCACTATGGCCAAGACCAAAGAGCTGTCAAAGGAGACCAGAGACACAATTGTAGACCTGCACCAGGCTGGGAAAACTGAATCTGCAATAGGTAAGCAGCTTGGTGTGAAGAAATCAACTGTGGGAGCAATTATTAGAAAATGGAAGACATACAAGACCACTGCTCATCTCCCTCCATCTGGGGCTCCACGCAAGATCTCACCCCGTGGGGTCAAAATGATCACAAGAACGGTGAGCAAAAATCCCAGAACCACACGAGGGGACCTAGTGAATGACCTGCAGAGAGCTGGGACCAAAGTAACAGAGGCTACCATCAGTAACACACTACGCCGCCAGGGACTTAAATCCTGCAGTTCCAGACGCGTCCCCCTGCTTGAGCCAGTACATGTCCAGGCCCGTCTGAAGTTTGCCAGAGGGCATTTGGATGATCCAGAAGAGGACTGGGAGAATGTCATATGGTCAGATGAAACCAAAATAGAACTTTTTGGTAAAAACTCAACTCGTCGTGTTTGGAGGAGAAAGAATGCAGAGTTGCCTCCAAAGAACACCATACCTACTGTGAAGCATGGGGGGGGAAACATCAAGCTTTGGGGCTGTTCTTCTGCAAAGGGACCAGGACGACTGATCCGTGTAAAGGAAAGAATGAATGGGGCCATGTATCGTGAGATTTTGAGTGAAAACCTCCTTCCATCAGCAAGGGCACTGAAGATGAAGCGTGGCTGGGTCTTTCAGCATGACAGTGATCCCAAACACACCGCCAGGGCAACGAAGGAGTGGCTTCATAAGAAGCATTTCAAGGTCCTGGAGTGGCCTAGCCAGTCTCCAGATCTCAACCCCATAGAAAATCTTTGGAGGGAGTTGAAAGTCCGTGTTGCCCAGCGACAGCCCCAAAACATCACTGCTTTAGAGGAGATCTGCATGGAGGAATGGGCCAAAATACCAGCAACAGTGTGGAAACCTTGTGAAGACTTACAGAAAACCTTTGACCTCTGTCATTGCCAACAAAGGGTATATAACAAAGTATTGAGATGAACTTTTGTTATTGACCAAATACTTATTTTCCACAATCATTTGAAATAAATTCATTAAGAATCAGACAATGTGATTTCCTGGATTGTTTCCCCCATTCTGTCTCTCATAGTTGAAGTGTACCTATGATGAAAATGACAGGCCTCTCTCATCTTTTGAAATGGGAGAACTTGCACAATTGGTGGCTGACTAAATACTTTTTTGCCCCACTGTACCTGTATCACTTATACATCTATTGTTGAATATCCACTTTCTGCACACTGTCGATAACTAATATACTTTTAACAAGTTCACTTGACCGGCTACCTACGGTGGCAAACAGGTCAGATATAGAAACACCAATGTTCCAAAACACATGCAGAAACATCTGCAGCAGCTCTTCAACACATGCAGAAACATCTGCAGCAGCTCTTCAACACATGCAGAAACATCTGCAGCAGTTCTTCAACACATGCAGAAACATCTGCAGCAGCGCTTCAACACATGCAGAAACATCTGCAGCAGCTCTTCAACACATGCAGAAACATCTGCAGCAGCTCTTCAACACATGCAGAAACATCTGCAGCAGCGCTTCAACACATGCAGAAACATCTGCAGCAGTTCTTCAACACATGCAGAAACATCTGCAGCAGCACTTCAACACATGCAGAAACATCTGCAGCAGCTCTTCAACTCATGCAGAAACATCTGCAGCAGCTCTTCAACACATGCAGAAACATCTGCAGCAGTTCTTCAACACATGCAGAAACATCTGCAGCAGTTCTTCAACACATGCAGAAACATCTGCAGCAGCTCTTCAACACATGCAGAAACATCTGCAGCAGCTCTTCAACACATGCAGAAACATCTGCAGCAGCGCTTCAACACATGCAGAAACATCTGCAGCAGTTCTTCAACACATGCAGAAACATCTGCAGCAGCACTTCAACACATGCAGAAACATCTGCAGCAGCTCTTCAACTCATGCAGAAACATCTGCAGCAGTTCTTCAACACATGCAGAAACATCTGCAGCAGTTCTTCAACACATGCAGAAACATCTGCAGCAGCTCTTCAACACATGCAGAAACATCTGCAGCAGCTCTTCAACTCATGCAGAAACATCTGCAGCAGTTCTTCAACACATGCAGAAACATCTGCAGCAGTTCTTCAACACATGCAGAAACATCTGCAGCAGTTCTTCAACTCATGCAGAAACATCTGCAGCAGCTCTTCAACACATGCAGCATCTAGAGAATATTCAGCAGAGGAAACATGAGCAGTTTACTAAAAGCTGCAGAAACCAAACGCTGCAAGAAGCTCCAACACAACGGAGACCAGGGGACACTAAAGAGAGACGCACACAGCTGGAGACCAGGGGACACTAAAGAGAGACGCAAACAGCTGGAGACCAGGGGACACTAAAGAGAGACGCACACAGCTGGAGACCAGGGGACACTAAAGAGAGACGCATACAGCAGGAGACCAGGGGACACTAAAGAGAGACACACACAGCTGGAGACCAGGGGACACTAAAGAGAGACGCACACAGCTGGAGACCAGGGGACACTAAAGAGAGATGCACACAGCTGGAGACCAGGGGACACTAAAAAGAGACGCACACAGCTGGAGACCAGGGGACACTAAAGAGAGACGCACACAGCTGGAGACCAGGGGACACTAAAGAGAGACGCACACAGCTGGAGACCAGGGGACACTAAAGAGAGACGCAAACAGCTGGAGACCAGGGGACACTAAAGAGAGACGCACACAGCTGGAGACCAGGGGACACTAAAGAGAGACGCATACAGCAGGAGACCAGGGGACACTAAAGAGAGACACACACAGCTGGAGACCAGGGGACACTAAAGAGAGACGCACACAGCTGGAGACCAGGGGACACTAAAGAGAGATGCACACAGCTGGAGACCAGGGGACACTAAAAAGAGACGCACACAGCTGGAGACCAGGGGACACTAAAGAGAGACGCACACAGCTGGAGACCAGGGGACACTAAAGAGAGACGCACACAGCTGGAGACCAGGGGACACTAAAGAGAGACGCATAGAGCAGGAGACCAGGGGACACTAAAGAGAGACGCATACAGCAGGAGACCAGGGGACACTAAGAGAGACGCACACAGCTGGAGACCAGGGGACACTAAAGAGAGACGCACACAGCTGGAGACCAGGGGACACTAAAGAGAGACGCAAACAGCTGGAGACCAGGGGACACTAAAGAGAGACGCACACAGCTGGAGACCAGGGGACACTAAAGAGAGACGCATACAGCAGGAGACCAGGGGACACTAAAGAGAGACACACACAGCTGGAGACCAGGGGACACTAAAGAGAGACGCACACAGCTGGAGACCAGGGGACACTAAAGAGAGACGCACACAGCTGGAGACCAGGGGACACTAAAAAGAGACGCACACAGCTGGAGACCAGGGGACACTAAAGAGAGACGCACACAGCTGGAGACCAGGGGACACTAAAGAGAGACGCACACAGCTGGAGACCAGGGGACACTAAAGAGAGACGCATAGAGCAGGAGACCAGGGGACACTAAAGAGAGACGCATACAGCAGGAGACCAGGGGACACTAAAGAGAGACGCACACAGCTGGAGACCAGGGGACACTAAAGAGAGACGCACACAGCTGGAGACCAGGGACACTAAAGGAGAGCACACAGCTGGAGACCAGGGACACTAAAGGTGACGCACACAGCAGGAGACAGGGGCACACTTCAACAATGCAGAAACACTGCACAGCTAAAGAGCAGAACATCAGCAGAGTCTCACTAAGAGAAACACGCAGCAGCCTTAACACTGCAGAAACACTGCAGCAGGACCTAACAAGCAGAACATCAGCACAGCTCTTCACACAGGCAGAAACATCGCAGCAGCGCTCAACACAGTGGAGAACCACGCGGCAGTCTTCAACACATGCAGAACACACTGCAGCAGCACTACAATGCAGAAACATCTGCAGCAGCTCTTCAACTCAGCGAGAAACATCTGCAGCAGCGCTCTAAACACATGCAGAAACATCTGGCAGATCTCAAACATGCAGAAACAAACGCAGCAGTCTCAACACATGCAGAAACACTGCAGCAGCTCTTCAACACTCAAAAACTGCAGCAGCTCTCACCACATGCAGAACATCTCATGCCAGGAAACATCTGCAGCAGCTCTTCAACCACTGCAGCATCTAAGAGAAATATCAGCAGAGGAAACATGAGCAGTTTACTAAAAGCTGCCAGAAACCAAACGCTGCAAGAAGCCTCCAACACAACGGAGACCACGTGGCCACAAAGAGAGACGCCCACACAGCTGGAGACCAGGGGACACTAAAGAGAGACGCAAACAGCTGGAGACCAGGGGACACTAAAGAGAGACGCACACAGCTGGAGACCAGGGGACACTAAAGAGAGACGCATACAGCAGGAGACCAGGGGACACTAAAGAGAGACGCACACAGCTGGAGACCAGGGGACATGAAAACCAACATAATGGTGGTCTCTGTCTCTGTTGTGTTTTGAAGATGTTTCGAACATTTGTCTTTCTATATCTGCGTAGTTTCAGAAGCTGCGGCGCGTTCCTCCTGATGGAGGCGTTTTGGGACCTGCAGGCCACCGTAGATATCAGAATGTTCTTTACTTTCATAACAAGCAGAGTAAATGTATATTTTGTCACATAATAAAAACAGTAAAAGGGCCCCACACATAAATGATGACTGATATAAAGTCCTGGTTCTCTGCATAATAAACGAAGGAAGTTCCTTTTTGTTTCCTCTGTGTTTGTTTGCTATTTATCAGTCTCTGAACACCAGGTCCTTTGTGCTGCCGGCAGTTGGCAATGTTTCCTTGCCGTCCTTCTTACTCGTCTTCCTCGGGTTGATGTTGAGACTCTTGGAGCGCAGCGTCGGGTACATCCTGTCTTCAGGAGGCTCCTCACCGTCATTGTTACCGTGTGTACTACCCCCCTCAGTTTCCTCTCCTTCCTGTTTGTTCTCCAGGTCCTGGTGGGCGGGGCTACAGATGGCCGTGCTGCTGAAGAACTTCCTATTGGAGGAACCGCTGAGGGTGGGGGAGGACAGAGACTGCTTGACCTTTGACCTCTCCAGGGGGAAGGACGCGGCCCCCCCCAGCCGGGTTTTCTCCGGCGGGTCTGGGGGGCAGTGGGAGATCAGGATGTCAATGTTGGACAGAGACTGAGTCCTGTCTCTGGAACCCCCCATCTCCAGAGTCCGCCTGAAGTCCCTCACATCCGCTGAAACATGAAGCACAGGTTAGCATGTGTTAGCATGTGTAAGCACAGGTTAGCATGGGTTAGTACACGTTAGCGCAGGTGTACAAACTGTTTCTATCAGAGATAGTCCAAATCATTTACAAAGTTATACTTTTATCATCAATATAGACTTTGATTGCAGAAAATCCCAAATCATCATTTATCATGAAGTGTTTTTAAGGCAGATCTTCTCTTTACTCTCAGAACATGTTATCTGTTGGCAGTGGTTTTTGTTCACAAATGTATGACTTTAGTCTCAGAAAATGTCCACATTTTTATTTTACAACTTGAATCTTTCAACCATGGTCCTTCAGTGTAAGCCTCCTGGTTCTGGTCTCACCTGTCGGGGGTCGAGCTCGTCCCTTCGGGCTCAGTTGGATGCTCCCGTCGCCCCCCTCCGAGCCTCCGGAGACACGGCAGACGCCCTCCTCAAAGTCCCCAGCCCCGGACAGGCCCTTCCTCCCCTCTGTCTCCCCAGAGAGGCCCTTCCCCACCTCTGGGTCCCCGGAGAGGCCCTTCCCCAGCTTTGGGTTCCCGTGGACGCCCTTTCCTACCTCTGGGTCACCGGAGAGGCCCTTCCCGACCTCTGGGGACCCTGGGCCCCGGTCCTCCACCTCCAGCTGGTAACGGTACAGGCTGTACCCGTCGCTGCTGTTCATGCTGCCTTGGCGCAAAAGAGGGGGTGCCTCACAGACGGAGGACCCCCGGCTGCGGACCAGCTCAGCCCGGTCCAGGCCCCCCAGCCGCTCCAGAGCACTCAGCATCCGGGAGGAGAACTCCTCCAGCTGAGACAGCCGGAGGTCCACCGTCTGCAGGGACGCCTTCATCGAGTGCTCCCGCTCGTTCACCTCCTCCAGACGCATGGACATGTTCTCCACCCTGACCACACATACACACATGAAGGAAGTGTGTATAAGTAATATAGTTTATATAGATATATATACAGTATATGGGGGGGTACATAAGGGGTACCTCTCTGAGGTGACTCTGATCCTCTCATTGTTGGACGACTGTTTCTCGTCCTGCTTCTCTCTGAAGTACTCCTCCACACATTGCTCCTCAAACTCATGCAGACTCTTCAGCTCCTCCGCACTCAGAACCAGCTCTGAAATAAACCGATATATAAATATATAATAACACACATATTTATTATGTGAGTAGAGGACATATCTACGTTCATCTGTAATTTAACATCAGACAGATATTCATGTGTGTGTTGGTTATCATCAGAGTTACAGTATATGTTATATCTTGCGTTTACTGTATATATGTTCTTATTAAATATAGGACGTCAGATATGAATCTATAAATCCAGGGTCTTACGGAGGCGCTTTTCGCCGTCGTCGCGCTCGCCGTCGGTCCGGCGCCGGCAGCGGCAGCAGAGTCTGAGCAGCACGATGTAAATGTGCGGGAAGACGATGAGGGGTGGGGGCAGGATTGGCCGGTCGTGGAAGGTCATGATCAGCTGATAGCGCTGGAACTTCCACACCTGGTTAGAGATAGACTTCACCTCAAAGAAGGTGTTACTGCGGAGAGGAACAGGAGGACACCAGGTTAGCCTCGTGCTAGTCCGAGCTTGAAAAAATATCCTAGCATTGTGATAGCGTTAAAACTGTGTCTCATGCTAACCCTAAAACATGTTCAGACTTAGTTTTGTGCCAAAAATAAAACGCAAACTCATGCTCATTTTCAAAGTTTGCCGTGTGCTAACGTTCATACCTAGCTATGCGCTAAAGTTAACACTTTGTCTTGTGCTAATGACAAAACCAAGTCGTGCTAAGGTTTACAACTAGCCTTGTGCTATCATTCAATTTAACTAACGTTTAAATAGCTTTCAAAGTTAGCCTCATGCTAACGGTTGAACTTGCAGATGCTATTATTAGATTTGTTGAGAGGTGAGACGATTTCACTGAAGACTTAAACAGAATACAGATTACTGTTGATATAAACTGGGAAATACCCTTTTATTTTGTAGAGGTGTTGACCTGGGGTCAGTGTGTTTCCTGATCTGGGGTCAGTGTGTTTCCTGATCTGGGGTCAGTATGTTTCCTGATCTGGGGTCAGTATGTTTCCTGATCTGGGGTCAGTGTGTTTCCTGATCTGGGGTCAGTGTGTTTCCTGACCTGGGGTCAGTATGTTTCCTGATCTGGGGTCAGTGTGTTTCCTGATCTGGGGTCAGTATGTTTCCTGATCTGGGGTCAGTATGTTTCCTGATCTGGGGTCAGTGTGTTTCCTGATCTGGGGTCAGTATGTTTCCTGACCTGGGGTCAGTATGTTTCCTGATCTGGGGTCAGTATGTTTCCTGACCTGGGGTCAGTATGTTTCCTGACCTGGGGTCAGTATGTTTCCTGATCTGGGGTCAGTATGTTTCCTGACCTGGGGTCAGTATGTTTCCTGATCTGGGGTCAGTGTGTTTCCTGATCTGGGGTCAGTGTGTTTCCTGATCTGGGGTCAGTATGTTTCCTGACCTGGGGTCAGTATGTTTCCTGATCTGGGGTCAGTGTGTTTCCTGATCTGGGGTCAGTGTGTTTCCTGATCTGGGGTCACTATGTTTCCTGATCTGGGGTCAGTATGTTTCCTGACCTGGGGTCAGTATGTTTCCTGATCTGGGGTCAGTGTGTTTCCTGATCTGGGGTCAGTGTGTTTCCTGATCTGGGGTCAGTATGTTTCCTGACCTGGGGTCAGTATGTTTCCTGACCTGGGGTCAGTATGTTTCCTGACCTGGGGTCAGTGTGTTTCCTGATCTGGGGTCAGTATGTTTCCTGATCTGGGGTCAGTGTGTTTCCTGATCTGGGGTCAGTGTGTTTCCTGATCTGGGGTCAGTATGTTTCCTGACCTGGGGTCAGTGTGTTTCCTGATCTGGGGTCAGTATGTTTCCTGATCTGGGGTCAGTGTGTTTCCTGATCTGGGGTCAGTATGTTTCCTGACCTGGGGTCAGTGTGTTTCCTGATCTGGGGTCAGTGTGTTTCCTGATCTGGGGTCAGTGTGTTTCCTGATCTGGGGTCAGTATGTTTCCTGATCTGGGGTCAGTGTGTTTCCTGATCTGGGGTCAGTGTGTTTCCTGATCTGGGGTCAGTGTGTTTCCTGATCTGGGGTCAGTATGTTTCCTGACCTGGGGTCAGTGTGTTTCCTGATCTGGGGTCAGTATGTTTCCTGATCTGGGGTCAGTGTGTTTCCTGATCTGGGGTCAGTGTGTTTCCTGACCTGGGGTCAGTATGTTTCCTGATCTGGGGTCAGTGTGTTTCCTGATCTGGGGTCAGTATGTTTCCTGATCTGGGGTCAGTATGTTTCCTGATCTGGGGTCAGTGTGTTTCCTGATCTGGGGTCAGTATGTTTCCTGACCTGGGGTCAGTATGTTTCCTGATCTGGGGTCAGTATGTTTCCTGACCTGGGGTCAGTATGTTTCCTGATCTGGGGTCAGTATGTTTCCTGACCTGGGGTCAGTATGTTTCCTGATCTGGGGTCAGTGTGTTTCCTGATCTGGGGTCAGTGTGTTTCCTGATCTGGGGTCAGTATGTTTCCTGACCTGGGGTCAGTATGTTTCCTGATCTGGGGTCAGTATGTTTCCTGACCTGGGGTCAGTATGTTTCCTGACCTGGGGTCACTATGTTTCCTGATCTGGGGTCAGTGTGTTTCCTGATCTGGGGTCAGGAAGTTTCCTGACCTGGGGTTAGTGTGTTTCCTGATCTGGGGTCAGTGTGTTTCCTGATCTGGGGTCAGGAAGTTTCCTGACCTGGGGTTAGTGTGTTTCCTGATCTGGGGTCAGTGTGTTTCCTGACCTGGGGTCAGTGTGTTTCCTGATCTGGGGTCAGTGTGTTTCCTGATCTGGGGTCAGTGTGTTTCCTGATCTGGGGTCAGTGTGTTTCCTGACCTGGGGTCAGTGTGTTTCCTGATCTGGGGTCAGTGTGTTTCCTGACCTGGGGTCAGTGTGTTTCCTGATCTGGGGTCAGTGTGTTTCCTGATCTGGGGTCAGTGTGTTTCCTGATCTGGGGTCAGTGTGTTTCCTGATCTGGGGTCAGTATGTTTCCTGACCTGGGGTCAGTATGTTTCCTGATCTGGGGTCTGGGGTTAGTATGTTTCCTGATCTGGGGTCAGTGTGTTTCCTGACCTGGGGTCATATGTTTCCTGATCTGGGGTCAGTGTGTTTCCTGATCTGGGGTCAGTGTGTTTCCTGATCTGGGGTCAGTATGTTTCCTGACCTGGGGTCAGTATGTTTCCTGATCTGGGGTCTGGGGTTAGTATGTTTCCTGATCTGGGGTTAGTATGTTTCCTGACCTGGGGTCATATGTTTCCTGATCTGGGGTCAGTGTGTTTCCTGATCTGGGGTCAGTGTGTTTCCTGATCTGGGGTCAGTGTGTTTCCTGATCTGGGGTCAGTGTGTTTCCTGACCTGGGGTCAGTATGTTTCCTGATCTGGGGTCAGTATGTTTCCTGATCTGGGGTTAGTATGTTTCCTGATCTGGCGTCAGTATGTTTCCTGATCTGGAGTCAGTATGTTTCCTGATCTGGGGTCAGTATGTTTCCTGATCTGGGGTCAGTGTGTTTCCTGATCTGGGGTCAGTGTGTTTCCTGATCTGGGGTCAGTATGTTTCCTGATCTGGGGTCAGTGTGTTTCCTGATCTGGGGTCAGTGTGTTTCCTGATCTGGGGTCAGTATGTTTCCTGACCTGGGGTCAGTATGTTTCCTGATCTGGGGTCTGGGGTTAGCATGTTTCCTGATCTGGGGTCAGTGTGTTTCCTGACCTGGGGTCATATGTTTCCTGATCTGGGGTCAGTGTGTTTCCTGATCTGGGGTCAGTGTGTTTCCTGATCTGGGGTCAGTATGTTTCCTGACCTGGGGTCAGTATGTTTCCTGATCTGGGGTCTGGGGTTAGTATGTTTCCTGATCTGGGGTTAGTATGTTTCCTGACCTGGGGTCATATGTTTCCTGATCTGGGGTCAGTGTGTTTCCTGATCTGGGGTCAGTGTGTTTCCTGATCTGGGGTCAGTGTGTTTCCTGATCTGGGGTCAGTGTGTTTCCTGACCTGGGGTCAGTATGTTTCCTGATCTGGGGTCAGTATGTTTCCTGATCTGGGGTTAGTATGTTTCCTGACCTGGGGTCAGTATGTTTCCTGATCTGGGGTCAGTGTGTTTCCTGACCTGGGGTCAGTATGTTTCCTGATCTGGGGTCAGTGATGTTTCCTGAATCTGGGGTCAGTGTGTTTCCTGATCTGGGGTCAGTGTGTTTCCTGATCTGGGGTCAGTGTGTTTCCTGATCTGGGGTCAGTGTGTTTCCTGATCTGGGGTCAGTGTGTTTCCTGACCTGGGGTCAGTATGTTTCCTGATCTGGGGTCAGTATGTTTCCTGATCTGGGGTCAGTATGTTTCCTGATCTGGGGTCAGTATGTTTCCTGATCTGGGGTCAGTGTGTTTCCTGATCTGGGGTCAGTGTGTTTCCTGATCTGGGGTCAGTGTGTTTCCTGATCTGGGGTCAGTGTGTTTCCTGATCTGGGGTCAGTATGTTTCCTGATCTGGGGTCAGTATGTTTCCTGACCTGGGGTCAGTGTGTTTCCTGATCTGGGGTCAGTGTGTTTCCTGATCTGGGGTCAGTATGTTTCCTGATCTGGGGTCAGTATGTTTCCTGACCTGGGGTCAGTGTGTTTCCTGATCTGGGGTCAGTATGTTTCCTGATCTGGGGTCAGTATGTTTCCTGATCTGGGGTCAGTGTGTGTCCTGATCTGGGGTCAGTATGTTTCCTGATCTGGGGTCAGTATGTTTCCTGATCTGGCGTCAGTATGTTTCCTGATCTGGAGTCAGTATGTTTCCTGGTCTGGGGTCAGTATGTTTCCTGACCTGGGGTCAGTGTGTTTCCTGATCTGGGGTCAGTGTGTGTCCTGATCTGGGGTCAGTGTGTTTCCTGATCTGGGGTCAGTGTGTGTCCTGATCTGGGGTCAGTATGTGCTGTTTATATTATACTGTATGTATTTAACACTGACTTGAAGACGGCGATGAGCAGGTTGACCAGCAGGATGTTAGCAACCAGCAGGTAGCAGGCCATGATGGCGGGGGTGAGCCAGGCACCCGGGATACAGGGGGGGAGCTTCTTCCCGTCTTCATCGTACAAGTTGTCTCCGCACGGAGCTAAATGCAAACACAACATTATTATTTGTGCACTATCTATATCTAAATCACCTGTGCAGGTAATGTACTTTCAGGAAACATTCACAATTAAAAACATGCTGGACAAACTTGTGAAGGCTTTTATTGTGAAAGACTAATAGATAGTGAGCTGAATTTCACAGTAAAATCAGTCTGAGACACTTACGGTTGATTTCCATAGCATAAACTGTCCGCCAGCAGTCGAAGGGGAGCAGAGAAGAGGCAGAACATTAATTATAGTAATAGTAAATATCAAAACAGAGTCAGAGAGCAGGAAGAACACCACATCATGTCAACAACAGAAATAATAACAGAAGAAGATTAGAAGTATTGAAACTCAGATGTTAATTGGACAGCAGAGGACATACAGTATCTGCCCTGTGGGGACATTTCTGTGGAAAGATGGTGAGGATAGAGGGTGGAACAGAGGTTGAGGAGAGAGGTTAAGGACACAGGTTAAGGACAGAGTTAAGGACAGAGTTAAGGATACAGGTTAAGGACACAGGTTAAGGACAGAGTTAAGGAGAGTTAAGGATACAGGTTAAGGACACAGGTTAAGGACAGAGTTAAGGATAGAGGTTAAAGACAGAGTTAAGGATAGAGGTTAAAGACAGAGTTAAGGACACAGGTTAAGGACACAGGTTAAGGACAGAGTTAAGGATAGAGGATTAAGGACAGAGTTAAGGATAGAGGTTAAGGACAAAGGTTAAGGACAGAGTTAAGGATAGATGTTAAGGACACAGGTTAAGGACAAAGTTAAGGATAGAAGATTAAGGACAGAGTTAAGGATAGAGGTTAAGGACAGAGTTAAGGATAGAGGATTAAGGACAGAGTTAAGGATAGAGGTTAAGGACAGAGTTAAGGATAGAGGGTTAAGGACACAGGTTAAGGACACAGGTTAATGACACAGGTTAAGGACACAGGTTAAGGACAGAGTTAACGCTAGAGGGTTAAGGATAGAGTTTAAGGACACAGTTTAAGGACACAGGTTAAGGACACAGGTTAAGGACAGAGTTAAGGATAGATGGTTAAGGACAGAAGTTAAGGATAGAGGGTTAAGGACAGAGTTAAGGATAGAGTTTAAGGACAGAGTTAAGGATAGAGGTTAAGGACAGAGTTAAGGATAGAGGGTAAAGGACAGAGTTAAGGACAGAGTTAAGGACACAGGTTAAGGACAGAGTTAAGGACAGACGTTAAGGATAGAGGTTAAGGACCGAAGTTAAGGACAGAATGTAAGGACACAGGTTAAGGACACAGGTTAAGGACACAGGTTAAGGACACAGGTTAAGGACAGAGTTAAGGATAGAGGGTAAAGGACAGAGTTAAGGATAGAGGTTAAGCACAGAGTTTCCAGACACAGGTTAAGGACAGAGTTTAAGGACACAGGTTAAGGACAGAGTTAAGGACAGACGTTAAGGATAGAGGTTAAGGACCGAAGTTAAGGACAGAATTTAAGGACACAGGTTAAGGACAGAGTGTAAGGACATAGGTTAAGGATAGAGGTTAAGGACACAGGATAAGGACACAGGTTAAGGACAGAGTTTAAGGACACAGGTTAAGGACAGAGTTAAGGATAGAGGTTAAGGATAGAGGTTAAGGACAGAGTTTAAGGACATAGGTTAAGGACACAGGTTAAGGATAAAGGTTAAGGATTGAGGTTAAGTACACAGATTAAGGACACAGTTTAAGGATAGAGGTTAAGGACACAGGTTAAGGACACAGGTTAAGGACACAGGTTAAGGAAAAAGGTTAAGGACACAGGTTAAGGACACAGGTTGAGGACAGAGTTTAAGGACACAGGTAAAGGACACAGGTTAAGGACAGAGTTTACAGACACAGGTTAAAGACAGAGTTTAAGGACACATGTTAAGGACAGAGTTAAGGACACAGTTTAAGGATAGAGGTTAAGGACACAGGTTAAGGACACAGGTTAAGGACACAGGTTAAGGAAAAAGGTTAAGGACACACGTTAAGGACACAGGTTGAGGACAGAGTTTAAGGACACAGGTAAAGGACACAGATTAAGGACAGAGTTTACAGACACAGGTTAAAGACAGAGTTTAAGGACACATGTTAAGGACAGAGTTTAAGGACATAGGTTAAGGATAGAGGTTAAGGACACAGGTGAAGGACACAGGTTAAGGACACAGTTTAAGGATAGAGGTTACGGACACAGGTTAAGGACACAGGTTAAAGACACAGGTTAAGGACACAGGTTAAGGATTGAGGTTAAGGACACAGGTAAAGGACACAGGTAAAGGACAGAGTTTACAGACACAGGTAAAGGACAGAGTTTACAGACACAGGTAAAGGACAGAGTTTACAGACACAGGTAAAGGACAGAGTTTACAGACACAGGTTAAGGACAGAGTTTAAGGACATAGGTTAAGGATAGAGGTTAAGGACACAGGTTAAGGACACAGGTTAAGGAAAGAGGTTAAGGATAGAGGTTAAAGACACAGGTTAAGGACACAGGTTAAGGATACAGGTTAAGGACACAGGTTAAGGACACAGGTTAAGCACACAGGTTAAGGAAATAGGTTAAGGACACAGGTTAAGGAAATAGGTTAAGGACACAGGTTAAGGAAAGAGGTTAAGGACACAGGTTAAGGACACAGATTAAGGACACAGGTTAAGGACACAGGTTAAGGACACAGGTTAAGGACACAGGTTAAGGACAGAGGTTAAGGATAGAGGTTAAGGACACAGGTTAAGGACACAGGTTAAGGACACAGGTTAAGGATAGAGGTTAAGGACACAGGTTAAGGACAGAGGTTAAGGATAGAGGTTAAGGACACATGTTAAGGACACAGGTTAAGGACACAGGTTAAGGATAGAGGTTAAGGACACAGGTTAAGGACAGAGGTTAAGGACACAGGTTAAGGACACAGATTAAGGACACAGGTTAAGGACACAGGTTAAGGACACAGGTTAAGGACACAGGTTAAGGACAGAGGTTAAGGATAGAGGTTAAGGACACATGTTAAGGACACAGGTTAAGGACACAGGTTAAGGATAGAGGTTAAGGACACAGGTTAAGGACAGAGGTTAAGGACACAGGTTAAGGACACAGGTTAAGGACACAGGTTAAGGAAATAGGTTAAGGACACAGGTTAAGGAAAGAGGTTAAGGACACAGGTTAAGGACACAGATTAAGGACACAGGTTAAGGACACAGGTTAAGGACACAGGTTAAGGACAGAGGTTAAGGACAGAGGTTAAGGATAGAGGTTAAGGACACAGGTTAAGGACACAGGTTAAGGATAGAGGTTAAGGACACAGGTTAAGGATAGAGGTTAAGGACACAGGTTAAGGACACAGGTTAAGGACACATGTTAAGGATAGAGGTTAAGGACAGAGGTTAAGGAAACAGGTTAAGGACACAGGTTAAGGACACATGTTAAGGATAGAGGTTAAGGATAAAGGTTAAGGAAAGAGGTTAAGGATAGAGGTTAAGGACACAGGTTAAGGATAGAGGTTAAGGACACAGGTTAAGGACAGAGTGTAAGGACATAGGTTAAGGATAGAGGTTAAGGACACAGATTAAGGACACAGGTTAAGGACAGAGTTAAGGACACAGGTTAAGGACAGAGTTAAGGATAGAGGTTAAGGATAGAGGTTAAGGACAGAGTTTAAGGACATAGGTTAAGGACAGAGTTAAGGATAGAGGTTAAGTACACAGATTAAGGACACAGTTTAAGGATAGAGTTTAAGGACACAGGTTAAGGACACAGGTTAAGGAAAAAGGTTAAGGATTGAGGTTAAGGACACAGGTTGAGGACAGAGTATAAGGACACAGGTAAAGGACACAGGTTAAGGACAGAGTTTACAGATACAGGTTAAAGACAGAGTTTAAGGACACATGTTAAGGACAGAGTTAAGGATAGAGGTTAAGGACAGAGTTTAAGGACATAGGTTAAGGATAGAGGTTAAGGACACAGGTGAAGGACACAGGTTAAGGACACAGTTTAAGGATAGAGGTTAAGTACACAGGTTAAGGACACAGGTTAAGGATAGAGGTTAAAGACACAGGTTAAGGACACGGGTTAAGGATTGAGGTTAAGGACACAGGTAAAGGACACAGGTAAAGGACAGAGTTTACAGACACAGGTAAAGGACAGAGTTTACAGACACAGGTAAAGGACAGAGTTTACAGACACAGGTAAAGGACAGAGTTTAAGGACACATGTTAAGGACAGAATTAAGGATAGAGGTTAAGGACAGAGTTTAAGGACATAGGTTAAGGATAGAGGTTAAGGACACAGGTTAAGGACACAGGTTAAGGAAAGAGGTTAAGGATAGAGGTTAAGGACACAGGTTAAGGACACAGGTTAAGGAAAGACGTTAAGGAAAGAGGTTAAGGAAAGAGGTTAAGGAAAGAGGTTAGGGACACAGGTTAAGGACACAGGTTAAGGAAAGACGTTAAGGAAAGAGGTTAAGGAAAGAGGTTAAGGAAAGAGGTTAAGGAAAGAGGTTAAGGACACAGGTTAAGGATAGAGGTTAAGGATAGAGGTTAAGGACACAGGTTAAGGACACAGGTTAAGGAAAGAGGTTAAGGAAAGAGGTTAAGGATACAGGTAGGACACAGGTTAAGGAAAGAGGTTAAAGATACAGGTTAAGGACACAGGTTAAGGACAGAGGTTAAGGAAAGACGTTAAGGAAAGAGGTTAAGGAAAGAGGTTAAGGAAAGAGGTTAAGGAAAGAGGTTAAGGAAAGAGGTTAAGGATAGAGGTTAAGGACAGAGGTTAAGGACACAGGTTAAGGACACAGGTTAAGGAAAGACGTTAAGGAAAGAGGTTAAGGACACAGGTTAAGGACACAGGTTAAGGAAAGACGTTAAGGAAAGAGGTTAAGGAAAGAGGTTAAGGAAAGAGGTTAAGGAAAGAGGTTAAGGAAAGAGGTTAAGGAAAGACGTTTAGGAAAGAGGTTAAGGAAAGAGGTTAAAGATACAGGTTAAGGACACAGGTTAAGGAAAGACGTTAAGGAAAGAGGTTAAGGAAAGAGGTTAAGGAAAGAGGTTAAGGATAGAGGTTAAGGACACAGGTTAAGGACACAGGTTAAGGAAAGACGTTAAGGAAAGAGATTAAGGAAAGAGGTTAAGGAAAGAGGTTAAGGAAAGAGGTTAAGGATAGAGGTTAAGGACAGAGGTTCAGGACACAGGTTAAGGACACAGGTTAAGGAAAGACGTTAAGGAAAGAGGTTAAGGAAAGAGGTTAAGGAAAGAGGTTAAGGATAGAGGTTAAGGACAGAGGTTAAGGACACAGGTTAAGGACACAGGTTAAGGAAAGACGTTAAGGAAAGAGGTTAAGGAAAGAGGTTAAGGAAAGAGGTTAAGGAAAGAGGTTAAGGATAGAGGTTAAGGACAGAGGTTCAGGACACAGGTTAAGGACACAGGTTAAGGACACAGGTTAAGGACACAGGTTAAGGAAAGACGTTAAGGAAAGAGGTTAAGGAAAGAGGTTAAGGAAAGAGGTTAAGGAAAGAGGTTAAGGAAAGAGGTTAAGGATAGAGGTTAAGGACAGAGGTTAAAGATACAGGTTAAGGACACAGGTTAAGGACACAGGTTAAGGAAAGAGGTTAAGG
Source organism: Eleginops maclovinus (assembly GCF_036324505.1). Lineage (NCBI taxonomy): Eukaryota > Metazoa > Chordata > Actinopteri > Perciformes > Eleginopidae > Eleginops > Eleginops maclovinus. The sequence goes on along the minus strand of NC_086352.1, from coordinate 4,378,080 downwards.
AAAGAGGTTAAGGAAAGAGGTTAAGGAAAGAGGTTAAGGATAGAGGTTAAGGACAGAGGTTAAGGACACAGTTTAAGGACACAGGTTAAGGAAAGACGTTAAGGAAAGAGGTTAAGGAAAGAGGTTAAGGAAAGAGGTTAAGGATAGAGGTTAAGGACAGAGGTTCAGGACACAGGTTAAGGACACAGGTTAAGGAAAGACGTTAAGGAAAGAGGTTAAGGAAAGAGGTTAAGGAAAGAGGTTAAGGATAGAGGTTAAGGACACAGGTTAAGGACACATGTTAAGGATAGAGGTTGAAGATAGAGGTTAAGGATAGAGGTTAAGGAAAGAGGTTAAGGATAGAGGTTAAGGATAGAGGTTGAGGACACAGGTTAAGGACACATGTTAAGGATAGAGGTTAAGGACACAGGTTAAGGATAGAGGTTAAGGATAGAGGTTAAGGACACAGGTTAAGGACACAGGTTAAGGACACAGGTTAAGGATAGAGGTTAAGGACACAGGTTAAGGATAGAGGTTAAGGACAGAGGTTAAGGATAGAGGTTAAGGACAGAGGTTAAGGATAGAGGTTAAGGACACAGGTTAAGGACACAGGTTAAGGGAAGAGGTTAAGGACAGAGGTTAAGGATAGAGGTTAAGGACAGAGGTTAAGGATAGAGGTTAAGGACACAGGTTAAGGATAGAGGTGAAGGACACAGTTTAAGGACACAGGTTAAAGAAAGAGGTTAAGGATAGAGGTTAAGGACACATTTTAAGGATAGAGGTTGAGGACACAGTTTAAGGATAGAGGTTAAGGATAGAGGTTAAGGAAAGAGGTTAAGGATAGAGGTTAAGGATAGAGGTTAAGGACACAGGTTAAGGACACAGGTTAAGGATAGAGGTTAAGGACACAGGTTAAGGATAGAGGTTAAGGATAGAGGTTAAGGACACAGGTTAAGGACACAGGTTAAGGATAGAGGTTAAGGACACAGGTTAAGGATAGAGGTTAAGGACAGAGGTTAAGGATAGAGGTTAAGGACAGAGGTTAAGGAAAGAGGTTAAGGACACAGGTTAAGGACACAGGTTAAGGGAAGAGGTTAAGGATAGAGGTTAAGGACACAGGTTAAGGATAGAGGTTAAGGATAGAGGTTAAGGATAGAGGTTAAGGACACAGTTTAAGGATAGAGGTTGAGGACACAGTTTAACGACACAGGTTAAGGACAGAGTTTAAGGATAGAGGTTAAGGACACAGGTTAAGGACACAGGTTAAGGAAAGAGGTTAAGGATAGAGGTTAAGGATAGAGGTTAAGGATAGAGGTTAAGGATAGAGGTTAAGGATAGAGGTTAAGGACACAGGTTAAGGAAAGAGGTTAAGGAAAGAGGTTAAGGATAGAGGTTAAGGATAGAGGTTAAGGACACAGGTTAAGGAAAGAGGTTAAGGAAAGAGGTTAAGGATAGAGGTTAAGGATAGAGGTTGAGGTTAGAGGTTAAGGAAAGAGTTTAAGGATAGAGGTTAAGGAAAGAGGTTAAGGATAGAGGTTAAGGATAGAGGTTAAGGACACAGGTTAAGGAAAGAGGTTGAGGTTAGAGGTTAAGGAAAGAGTTTAAGGATAGAGGTTAAGGAAAGAGGTTAAGGATAGAGGTTAAGGATAGAGGTTAAGGACACAGTTTAAGGACAGAGGTTAAGGATAGAGGTTAAGGACACAGTTTAAGGACAGAGGTTAAGGATAGAGGTTGAGGATAGAGGTTAAGGACACAGGTTAAGGAAAGAGGTTGAGGTTAGAGGTTAAGGAAAGAGTTTAAGGATAGAGGTTAAGGAAAGAGGTTAAGGATAGAGGTTAAGGATAGAGGTTAAGGACACAGTTTAAGGACAGAGGTTAAGGATAGAGGTTAAGGACACAGTTTAAGGACAGAGGTTAAGGATAGAGGTTGAGGATAGAGGTTAAGGACACAGGTTAAGGAAAGAGGTTAAGGATAGAGGTTAAGGACACAGGTTAAGGAAAGAGGTTGAGGTTAGAGGTTAAGGAAAGAGGTTAAGGATAGAGGTTAAGGATAGAGGTTAAGGACACAGGTTAAGGAAAGAGGTTGAGGTTAGAGGTTAAGGAAAGAGTTTAAGGATAGAGGTTAAGGATAGAGGTTAAGGACACAGTTTAAGGACAGAGGTTAAGGATAGAGGTTGAGGATAGAGGTTGAGGACAGTGAGGAGGGACAGCTTGCACCCTTACTATGAACTGTAATCTTACGATCTATGGAGTCTGCAAACACCTCTCCGTAGATCATCCAGTACGGCATGTAGAAGATGTTGCGGGCCAGCCTCCAGGTGGGCTTCTCGTCCGGGTGAAGGATCGCCTGCCGTGCCACCCCAAAGCTCATCAGGACCACCAGCATGATGACCACGAAGTAAAGCATGTCGATCATCTGTTATAAACATCAGGACCAGCAGCATGAGGACCCCCAAATACAGCAAGTCTGTTATAAACATCAGGACCAGCAGCATGAGGACCCCCAAATACAGCAAGTCTGTTATAAACATCAGGACCAGCAGCATGAGGACCCCCAAATACAGCAAGTCTGTTATAAACATCAGGACCAGCAGCATGAGGACCCCCAAATACAGCAAGTCTGTTATAAACATCAGGACCAGCAGCATGAGGACCCCCAAATACAGCAAGTCTGTTATAAACATCAGGACCAGCAGCATGAGGACCCCCAAATACAGCAAGTCTGTTATAAACATCAGGACCAGCAGCATGAGGACCCCCAAATACAGCACGTCTGTTATAAACATCAGGACCAGCAGCATGAGGACCCCCAAATACAGCAAGTCTGTTATAAACATCAGGACCAGCAGCATGAGGACCCCCAAATACAGCACGTCTGTTATAAACATCAGGACCAGCAGCATGAGGACCCCCAAATACAGCACGTCTGTTATAAACATCAGGAGTATAAGGACCACCAAATAAAGACTTTTGCAAACAGTCTCCATCCTGCTCTGAAATCCTAGTGCTCCATTAGAGTCCCGGCCTTGGGACTTTTACCAGTCAGTAATGCATCATAGTTAAAGCGCCACCTGCTGTTGACAGGAAGCCGTATTGTAATGAGCATCAGTAACCGTTACATGATGGAGTGCAGTACCATCTTCCCGATCATCATGACGTAGGGCCCCAGGTACTTGTTGACGCCGAAGATGTCCAGGACGCGGATGTACCAGAAGATGATGTCCACGCAGTAGATGACGCGTCCGTAGCCCATGTAGGGTTCGCTCTGCAGCCGCAGGAGAAGGCCCAACAGGAACACGGAAATGGCCGCCAGGTCCGTGATGTTCCAGTAATCCTCCAGCCAAACGTTGATCTTCTGCTTCAGCTTCCCTGGCTCCGACATCAGGATCTGGGGGGGGGGGGGGGGTGTTCAGTAGATTTATCTACCTCCTGTCCTCCGGGCCACTCCCATCTCATGCAAGACTGTCCAGAGGTTTGTTCTGGATTTACTTGCTGTCTGACCTCCCTCTGACCTCCCTCTGACCTCCCTCTGACCTCCCCCTGACCTGCCTCTGACCGTCCTCTGACCTCCCTCGGACCGTCCTCTGACCTCCCTCTGACCTGCCTCTGACCTTCCTCTGACCTGCCTCTGACCTTCCTCTGACCTGCCTCTGACCTCCCTCTGACCTCCCCCTGACCTCCCTCTGACCTTCCTCTGACCTGCCTCTGACCGTCCTCTGACCTGCCTCTGACCTCCCTCTGACCTCCCTCTGACCTCCCTCGGACCATCCTCTGACCTCCCTCTGACCTCCCTCTGACCTTCCTCTGACCTCCCTCTGACCGTCCTCTGACCTGCCTCTGACCTCCCTCTGACCTCCCTCTGACCTCCTTCGGACCTGCCTCTGACCTTCCTCTGACCTGCCTCTGACCGTCCTCTGACCTGCCTCTGACCTCCATCTGACCTCCCTCTGACCTCCCTCTGACCTCCCTCTGACCTGCCTCTGACCTGCCTCTGACCTCCCTCTGACCTCCCTCTGACCTGCCTCTGACCTCCCTCTGACCTCCCTCTGACCTCCCCCTGACCTGCCTCTGACCTCCTTCTGACCGTCCTCTGACCTGCCTCTGACCTCCCTCTGACCTCCCTCTGACCTCCCTCTGACCTGCCTCTGACCTTCCTCTGACCTGCCTCTGACCTCCCTCTGACCTCCCCCTGACCTCCCTCTGACCTCCCTCTGACCTGCCTCTGAGCTTCCTCTGACCTGCCTCTGACCTGCCTCTGACCTCCCTCGGACCGTCCTCTGACGTCCTCTGACCTCCCTCGGGCCATCCTCTGACCGTCCTCTGACCTGCCTCTGACTTTCCTCTGACCGTCCTCTGACCTCCCTCTGACCTCCCTCTGACCGTCCTCTGACCTGCCTCTGACCCTCCTCTGACCTCCCTCTGACCTCCCTCTGACCGTCCTCTGACCGTCCTCTGACCTCCCTCTGACCGTCCTCTGACCTCCCTCTGACCTCCCTCTGACCTCCCTCTGACCTGCCTCTGACCGTCCTCTGACCTGCCTCTGACCGTCCTCTGACCTCCCTCTGACCGTCCTCTGACCTCCCTCTGACCTCCCTCTGACCTCCCTCTGACCTCCCCCTGACCGTCCTCTGACCTGCCTCTGACCTCCCTCTGACCTCCCTCTGACCTCCCTCGGACCGTCCTCTGACCTCCCTCTGACCTCCCTCTGACCTCCCTCTGACCTTCCTCTGACCGTCCTCTGACCTGCCTCTGACATCCCTCTGACCTCCCTCTGACCTCCTTCGGACCTGCCTCTGACCTTCCTCTGACCTGCCTGACCGTCCTCTGACCTGCCTCTGACCGTCCTCTGACCTGCCTCTGACCTCCATCTGACCTCCCTCTGACCTGCCTCTGACCTCCCTCTGACCTCCCTCTGACCTGCCTCTGACCTCCCTCTGACCTCCCTCTGACCGACGTCTGACCTGCCTCTGACCTCCCTCTGACCTGCCTCTGACCTCCCTCTGACCTGCCTCTGACCTCCCTCTGACCTCCGTCTGACCTGCCTCTGACCTCCCTCTGACCTCCCCCTGACCTCCCTCTGACCTCCCTCTGACCTGCCTCTGAGCTTCCTCTGACCTCCCTCTGACCTCCCTCTGACCTGCCTCTGAGCTTCCTCTGACCTGCCTCTGACCTCCCTCGGACCGTCCTCTGACGTCCTCTGACCTCCCTCTGACCTGCCTCTGATCGTCCTCTGACCTCCCTCTGACCTCCCTCTGACGTCCCTCTGACCGTCCTCTGACCTCCCTCTGACCTCCCTCTGACCTCCCTCTGACTTCCCTCTGACTTCCCTCTGACCGTTTTCTGACCTGCCTTGGACCTCTGTTCCTCGCCTGACTCCCCAGTAAACCCTAAAGCTTTCTTTCTATGACCTTGTAATCTGCCTCAGGGTCTCTGGTTCCTGTCTGCATGTGGCTGTTGGGTGTTTCTGCATTGAGGAATAACCTACTGGTTTCCCGATCCTCTTCCTGTTCCCTCCTGGTTTTTCATCGGTGCACATTACCAGACTCTGACTCGTTATACATAAAGTATTCTAGTTTCACCATAGCACAGATCGTTATTAGCTCTGTAACGAGGCTTCAGATGTGTTTACCTGTCGGACCTTCTCCAGGCCCAGCGTGATGATGTAGGAGATGACGATCCACTCTTGAAGGGAGGGCCAGCGCTCCATCTTCACCAGGATGATGTAGTTATACAAAGCCAGGTACACCAGGTATGAGAGCTGCGGAGAGAGGATTATTATTACTTTTATTATTATTATTATTACTTTTATTATTACTTTTATTATTATTATTATTATTATTATTATTATTATTATTATTACTTTTATTATTATTATTATTATTATTATTATTATTATTATTATTACTTTTATTATTATTACTTTTATTATTATTATTATTATTATTATTATTATTATTATTACTTTTATTATTATTACTTTTATTATTATTATTATTATTATTGCTTTTATTATTATTATTATTACTTTTATTATTACTTTTATTATTATTATTATTATTATTATTATTACTATTATTGTTATTATTACTACTTTTATTATTATTACTATTATTATTATTACTTTTATTATTATTATTATTATTACTTTTATTATCATTACTTTTATTATTATTATTACTACTTTTATTATTATTATTATTATTACTTTTATTATTATTATTATTATTATTATTATTATTATTATTATTATTACTTTTATTATTATTACTTTTATTGTTATCATTACTTTTATTATTATTATTACTTTTATTATTATTACTACTTTTATTATTATTATTATTTTTATTATTATTATTATTATTATTATTACTTTTATTATTACTTTTTTTATTATTACTTTTATTATTATTATTACTTTTATTATTATAACTTTTATTATTATTATTACTTGTATTATTATTATTATTATTATTATTATTATTATTATTATTATTACTTTTTTTATTATTATTACTTTTATTGTTATTACTACTTTTATTATTATTATTATTTTTATTATTATTATTATTATTATTATTATTATTATTATTACTTTTATTATTATTACTTTTATTATTATTATTATTTTTATTATTACTTTTATTATTATAACTTTTATTATTATTATTACTTTTATTATTATTATTATTATCATTATTATTATAACTTTTATTATTATTATTATTATTATTATTATTACTTTTATTATTATTATTATTATTATTATTATTACTTTTATTATTATTATTACTTTTATTATTATTATTATTACTTTTTTTATTATTATTACTTTTATTGTTATTACTACTTTTATTATTATTATTATTATTATTACTTTTATTATTATTATTACTTTTATTATTACTACTTTTATTACTTTTATTATTATCATTACTTTTATTATTATTATTACTTTTATTATTATTATTTTTATTACTTTTATTATTATTATTACTTTTATTATTATTATTATTTCTTTTATTATTATTGTTATTATTATTATTACTTGTATTATTATTATTATTATTATTACTACTTTTATTATTATTATTACTTTTATTATTATTACTTTTATTATTATTATTACTTTTATTATTATTATTATTGTTATTATTATTTTTATTACTTTTATTATTATCATTACTTTTATTATTATTATTATTATTATTGTTATTATTATTTTTATTACTTTTATTATTACTTGTATTATTATTATTATTATTTCTTTTATTATTATTGTTATTATTATTATTACTTTTTTTTATTATTATTATTATTATTGTTATTATTATCATTTTTTATTATAACTTTTATTATTATTACTTTTATTATTATTATTATTTATTTTATTATTATTATTATTATTATTATTGTTATTATTGTTATTATTATCATTATTATTATAACTTTTATTATTATTATTATTATTATTATTATTACTTTTATTATTATTGTTATTATTATCATTATTATTATTACTTTTATTATTATTATTATTATTTATTTTATTATTATTATTATTATTATTATTGTTATTATTATCATTATTATTATTATTATTATTACTTTTATTATTATTATTATTATTATTATTTATTTTATTATTATTATTATTATTATTATTGTTATTACTTTTATTATTATTATTATTAATTTTATTATTATTATTATTATTGTTATTATTATTATTATTATTATTATTATTATTGTTATTATTATCATTATTATTATAACTTTTATTATTATTATTATTATTAATTTTATTATTATTATTATTATTGTTATTGTTATTATTATTATTATTATTATCATTATTATTATCTTTTTTTGAATGTTTTAATTAATATTTTTCTTTTTAATTTTCTGTCCGACCTGGTGATCTTGGACCTGAAACAGTTCCTTTTGAAACGACACATAATAATATATAGAATATAATATTTATACCGTGTTGAACCAGAACTTGGTGAAAGGAGCACTGTAGAACTCGTAGATCTTCTTCCCGATGGGAATCCTCCTCTTCTTCTTCTGGTCTTCCTCCTCGTCTCCTTTCTTGGACGTGGCGTCCACGTTGGAGGCGGCGTCCTGAAAGCCAAACTCAAACTGCTGTACTCTTATAATGCAGGTTGTTATTATAATTCATCTGAAGCGTTGGTACCTTGTTGGATTTCTCGTCGTCTTTGTTTTTGCCCTCGTCGTTCTCTCTGGAGGAATGAAAGGATGACTCCTCCCCGAGACGAAACTCCATGAGGAGGATGAGAGGAGGGAAGACCAGCCCTAAAATCACCTGCAGACACCGACCAGACCAGATCAGTATTATTATACTTCATCAGCCCGAACACGGTCAGCCTGGTGGCATTGGTGTTACCTCCAGGCTGTTGCTCTTGCCCATCGTCAGGCAGCCCATCCACATGTCGGTGAGCAGCATCTGGCTGCAGGTGTGGGCAATGAAGTCTCGGTGTTTGGCGGCGACGGCAAGCTTCAGACACGTGGAGTTACTCCAGTTCTTCAGCTCGTACGTCAGCAGCTTCATGGCCACCTGCTCGTCGTGTTTGTACGACTGATCCAGCAGCTCGTAGGCCAGCTGCCCGAACTCCCTGCACACAAGAAGCAGGAAGGTTTCTAACCAGTGAGAGGAGAGGAGCTCTGAAACTTCCTTTATCACCTCCTTTAGGAAACACTGGACCTTCCTTTATCACCTCCTTTAGGAAACACTGGACCTTCCTTTATCACCTCCTTTAGGAAACACTGGACCTTCCTTTATCACCTCCTTTAGGAAACACTGGACCTTCCTTTATCACCTCCTTTAGGAAACACTGGACCTTCTTTATCACCTCCTTTAGGAAACACTGGACCTTCCTTTATCACCTCCTTTAGGAAACACTGGACCTTCCTTTATCACCTCCTTTAGGAAACACGGACCTTCCTTTATCACCTCCTTTAGGAAACACCGGACCTTCCTTTATCACCTCCTTTAGGAAACACTGGACCTTCCTTTATCACCTCCTTTAGGAAACACTGGACCTTCCTTTATCACCTCCTTTAGGAAACACTGGACCTTCCTTTATCACCTCCTTTAGGAAACACTGGACCTTCCTTTATCACCTCCTTTAGGAAACACTGGACCTTCCTTTATCACCTCCTTTAGGAAACACCGGACCTTCCATTATCACCTCCTTTAGGAAACACTGGACCCTCCTTTATCACCTCCTTTAGGAAACACCGGACCCTCCTTAATCACCTCCTTTAGGAAACACTGGACCTTCCTTTATCACCTCCTTTAGGAAACACTGGACCTTCCTTTATCACCTCCTTTAGGAAACACTGGACCTTCCTTTATCACCTCCTTTAGGAAACACCGGACCTTCCTTTATCACCTCCTTTAGGAAACACCGGACCCTCCTTAATCACCTCCTTTAGGAAACACTGGACCCTCCTTAATCACCTCCTTTAGGAAACTAGGAAACACTGGACCTTCCTTTATCACCTCCTTTAGGAAACACCGGACCTTCCTTTATCACCTCCTTTAGGAAACACTGGACCTTCCTTTATCACCTCCTTTAGGAAACACTGGACCTTCCTTTATCACCTCCTTTAGGAAACACTGGACCCTCCTTTATCACCTCCTTTAGGAAACACTGGACCTTCCTTTATCACCTCCTTTAGGAAACACTGGACCTTCCTTTATCACCTCCTTTAGGAAACACTGGACCTTCCTTTATCACCTCCTTTAGGAAACACTGGACCCTCCTTATCACCTCCTTTAGGAAACACTGGACCCTCCTTAATCACCTCCTTTAGGAAACACTGGACCCTCCTTAATCACCTCCTTTAGGAAACACTGGACCTCTTCTTATCACCTCCTTTAGGAAACACTGGACCCTCCTTAATCACCTCCTTTAGGAAACACTGGACCCTCCTTAATCACCTCCTTTAGGAAACTAGGAAACACTGGACCTTCCTTTATCACCTCCTTTAGGAAACACTGGACCTTCCTTTATCACCTCCTTTAGGAAACACTTGACCCTCCTTAATCACCTCCTTTAGGAAACACTGGACCTTCTTTTATCACCTCCTTTAGGAAACACTGGACCCTCCTTAATCACCTCCTTTAGGAAACTAGGAAACACTGGACCTTCCTTTATCACCTCCTTTAGGAAACACTGGACCTTCCTTTATCACCTCCTTTAGGAAACACTGGACCTTCCTTTATCACTTCCTTTAGGAAACACTGGACCTTCCTTTATCACCTCCTTTAGGAAACACTGGACCTTCCTTTATCACCTCCTTTAGGAAACACCGGACCTTCCTTTATCACCTCCTTTAGGAAACACTGGACCTTCCTTTATCACCTCCTTTAGGAAACACTGGACCTTCTTTTATCACCTCCTTTAGGAAACACTGGACCCTCCTTAATCACCTCCTTTAGGAAACACTGGACCTTCCTTTATCACCTCCTTTAGGAAACACTTGACCCTCCTTAATCACCTCCTTTAGGAAACACTGGACCCTCCTTAATCACCTCCTTTAGGAAACACTGGACCCTCCTTAATCACCTCCTTTAGGAAACACTGGACCTTCTTTTATCACCTCCTTTAGGAAACACTGGACCCTCCTTAATCACCTCCTTTAGGAAACACTGGACCCTCCTTAATCACCTCCTTTAGGAAACTAGGAAACACTGGACCTTCCTTTATCACCTCCTTTAGGAAACACTGGACCTTCCTTTATCACCTCCTTTAGGAAACACTGGACCCTCCTTTATCACCTCCTTTAGGAAACACTGGACCTTCTTTTATCACCTCCTTTAGGAAACACTGGACCCTCCTTAATCACCTCCTTTAGGAAACTAGGAAACACTGGACCTTCCTTTATCACCTCCTTTAGGAAACACCGGACCTTCCTTTATCACCTCCTTTAGGAAACACTGGACCTTCCTTTATCACCTCCTTTAGGAAACACTGGACCCTCCTTAATCACCTCCTTTAGGAAACACTGGACCCTCCTTAATCACCTCCTTTAGGAAACACTGGACCTTCCTTTATCACCTCCTTTAGGAAACACTGGACCCTCCTTAATCACCTCCTTTAGGAAACACTGGACCCTCCTTAATCACCTCCTTTAGGAAACTAGGAAACACTGGACCTTCCTTTATCACCTCCTTTAGGAAACACTGGACCTTCCTTTATCACCTCCTTTAGGAAACACTGGACCCTCCTTTATCACCTCCTTTAGGAAACACTGGACCTTCTTTTATCACCTCCTTTAGGAAACACTGGACCCTCCTTAATCACCTCCTTTAGGAAACTAGGAAACACTGGACCTTCCTTTATCACCTCCTTTAGGAAACACCGGACCTTCCTTTATCACCTCCTTTAGGAAACACTGGACCTTCCTTTATGACCTCCTTTAGGAAACACTGGACCCTCCTTAATCACCTCCTTTAGGAAACACTGGACCCTCCTTAATCACCTCCTTTAGGAAACACTGGACCTTCCTTTATCACCTCCTTTAGGAAACACTGGACCTTCCTTTATCACCTCCTTTAGGAAACACTGGACCTTCCTTTATCACCTCCTTTAGGAAACACTGGACCTTCCTTTATCACCTCCTTTAGGAAACACTGGACCCTCCTTAATCACCTCCTTTAGGAAACACTGGACCTTCCTTTATCACCTCCTTTAGGAAACACTGGACCTTCCTTTATCACCTCCTTTAGGAAACACTGGACCTTCCTTTATCACCTCCTTTAGGAAACACTGGACCTTCCTTTATCACCTCCTTTAGGAAACACTGGACCTTCCTTTATCACCTCCTTTAGGAAACACTGGACCTTCGTTTATCACCTCCTTTAGGAAACACTGGACCTTCCTTTATCACCTCCTTTAGGAAACACTGGACCTTCCTTTATCACCTCCTTTAGGAAACACTGGACCTTCCTTTATCACCTCCTTTAGGAAACACTTGACCCTCCTTAATCACCTCCTTTAGGAAACACTGGACCCTCCTTAATCACCTCCTTTAGGAAACACTGGACCCTCCTTAATCACCTCCTTTAGGAAACACTGGAACTTCTTTTATCACCTCCTTTAGGAAACACTGGACCCTCCTTAATCACCTCCTTTAGGAAACACTGGACCTTCTTTTATCACCTCCTTTAGGAAACTAGGAAACACTGGACCTTCCTTTATCACCTCCTTTAGGAAACACCGGACCTTCCTTTATCACCTCCTTTAGGAAACACTGGACCTTCCTTTATCACCTCCTTTAGGAAACACTGGACCCTCCTTAATCACCTCCTTTAGGAAACACTGGACCCTCCTTAATCACCTCCTTTAGGAAACACTGGACCTTCCTTTATCACCTCCTTTAGGAAACACTGGACCTTCCTTTATCACCTCCTTTAGGAAACACTGGACCTTCCTTTATCACCTCCTTTAGGAAACACTGGACCCTCCTTAATCACCTCCTTTAGGAAACACTGGACCTTCCTTTATCACCTCCTTTAGGAAACACTGGACCTTCCTTTATCACCTCCTTTAGGAAACACTGGACCTTCCTTTATCACCTCCTTTAGGAAACACTGGACCTTCCTTTATCACCTCCTTTCACCTCCTTTAGGAAACACTGGACCTTCCTTTATCACCTCCTTTAGGAAACACTGGACCTTCCTTTATCACCTCCTTTAGGAAACACTGGACCTTCCTTTATCACCTCCTTTAGGAAACACTTGACCCTCCTTAATCACCTTCTTTAGGAAACACTGGACCCTCCTTAATCACCTCCTTTAGGAAACACTGGACCCTCCTTAATCACCTCCTTTAGGAAACACTGTACCTTCTTTTATCACCTCCTTTAGGAAACACTGGACCCTCCTTAATCACCTCCTTTAGGAAACACTGGACCTTCTTTTATCACCTCCTTTAGGAAACTAGGAAACACTGGACCTTCCTTTATCACCTCCTTTAGGAAACACCGGACCTTCCTTTATCACCTCCTTTAGGAAACACTGGACCTTCCTTTATCACCTCCTTTAGGAAACACTGGACCCCCCTTAATCACCTCCTTTAGGAAACACTGGACCCTCCTTAATCACCTCCTTTAGGAAACACTGGACCTTCCTTTATCACCTCCTTTAGGAAACACTGGACCTTCCTTTATCACCTCCTTTAGGAAACACTGGACCTTCCTTTATCACCTCCTTTAGGAAACACTGGACCTTCCTTTATCACCTCCTTTAGGAAACACTGGACCTTCCTTTATCACCTCCTTTAGGAAACACTGGACCTTCCTTTATCACCTCCTTTAGGAAACACTGGACCTTCCTTTATCACCTCCTTTAGGAAACACTGGACCTTCCTTTATCACCTCCTTTAGGAAACACTGGACCTTCCTTTATCACCTCCTTTAGGAAACACTGGACCCTCCTTTATCACCTCCTTTAGGAAACACTGGACCTTCCTTTATCACCTCCTTTAGGAAACACTGGACCTTCCTTTATCACCTCCTTTAGGAAACACTGGACCTTCCTTTATCACCTCCTTTAGGAAACACTGGACCTTCCTTTATCACCTCCTTTAGGAAACACTGGACCCTCCTTTAGTTAGTAATACAGAATACCTTTGTTTTGTAAACATTTCATACAATCATATTTTTTGCGATCCATGAGGATTAATACGTGTGGATTATCTTGGAGAGGAGAAACGGTACCAGGCGATTTTTGGACAATTCTGAAGTCCTGTTCTCCAGGCCCTGGAAGGTATATAATAACTTACTTGGAGTTGTTCTCCAGGTCCTGGAAGGTATATAATAACTGACTTAGAGTTGTTCTCCAGGTCCTGGAAGGTATATAATAACTGACTTAGAGTTGTTCTCCAGGCCCTGGAAGGTGTATAATAACTGACTTAGAGTTGTTCTCCAGGTCCTGGAAGGTATATAATAACTGACTTAGAGTTGTTCTCCAGGTCCTGGAAGGTGTATAATAACTAGTGGTGGGCCGTTATCGGCGTTAACGTGCTGCGTTAACGTGAGACTCTTGTCGGCGATAAAAAAAAATATCGCCGTTAATCTATTCTCAAAGTTGGGTTGGGAGCTGGGTCTATACTACGCAAGCTATGATGACTTTCACCTTGATAATTTAGCGCGGATGTATACCTAGCCGAATTGCACTGTAGGGGGCGAGATCGAGTCTTTGACCTGTGTTTCTTCTGTCTGTGGATCTGACCCCGGTCAAATCAGCCACATTAAACGTGACATGCTAACATGGATACAGCAGGTATGAAGCCGCCGGGTTTGCTTCAGGGGAAATTTATTTTTAAGAAGCTTCCCGATGGAAACCTCGACAAAAATAAGGTTGTTTGCACCTTGTGCAATGCGGAATTAGTTTACTGTAGGAGTTCATCCAGTCTCAAGTACCACCTAAACGCAAAGCATCCCTCAGCTAATGCGGAATATGCCGGGCCAAGCACTGATGTAGCGCGGGGGAAGACTCGTCGTCAAACAACTATGTTTGAGTGCAACCGAGGCAAGCCCGTCAGCACAGCTCTATCAGCCAAGCTAACTAGTCTCCTCGCTCAGTGGATTGCCACCAGCTGCAGGCCGATTAGCGTGGTTGAAGATGACGGGCTCGAGCTTGTTCTCCAGGCGGCCACAGGTGACCCATCTTACAAACTACCTGCGAGGCGAACTATCATGAGGAGAATACATGACCAGCACGCAGAAGAGAAAGCTACGAAAGTTGAGAAGATGGTAGAGGCGAGGTCTGTAGCACTGACTGGGGACCATTGGACGTCCGTTAACAACGACAACTACCTTGGCGTTACAGTACACCTCATCGATGCTAGCTGGGAACTTCACTCCTTCGCTTTAGGTATGCTACGTTATGTCATTTTAAATTACATAATTTAATTTCGTAGCCTATTAATTACCACCACGTTATGTTTGCTTCTTGATAATTGCTATATGTTTACTACTAGTAGTGAAATTATTCTAATTTACTTTGTCTGTCCGTTAGGTGTGATGAAAACAGAGGAGCGTCACTTTGCAGAAGCGTGTGCAAGGCAGTTCCTCGACGTCGCTAATCAGTGGGGGATAACTGACAAAATAAGCACTATTGGAACAGATAGCGCTCCTAATATGGTGGCAGCAGGGAGGATACTGCCATTCGAGCACTTGCCCTGTGTTGCGCATGTTGTACAGAGAGCTATTGTAATGTCACTTCGGGAAGGTGGTTTTGATGGTGCACTGGCCAAGTGCCGTAAAGTGGTCGGACATTTCAAACACAGTCCGGCCAACTCAGACGAGCTAAATGTCCAACAATCCTCCCTTGGACAAGTTAAGGAGTCACTCGTGCAAGATGTTCCAACGCGTTGGAATTCCACTCTCGAGATGATAAAGCGCGTGAGGCGCAACAGAGACGCACTGCACACAACGCTGTCTCTGCAGAAGCACAACCTGGCCCTCCCAACAAATGCGGATTATGAGAAGTTGGCAAAGCTAGAGAAACTGCTGGAGCCATGCAGGTATGGTCTACAAAGATAGTGTGTTCATGAATTGGCATACAAGTTTTTAAATGTCACTTTGTATGTAAGGAACACCTGCCCTTAAATGTGTAATCTGAGTTAAATGAATCTGTCACTAATCATTTTTTGCTCTGTGTGTGTGTGTCTGTGTGTCTGTGTGTCTGTCTGTCTATCTGTCTGTCTGTCTGTAGGTACATCACTGAGCTCCTTGGTGGAGATAAGTATGTATCCTGCTCTGTGGTTCTACCTGCCCTGTGCCACCTCCAGCACGCGATGAACATCTCAGATGATGATCTTGCCTATATTGTGCGATTCAAGGCTGCCTTCATCAAGGACCTCAACCAGCGGAGGGAGAAAATAAACCTGGAATGGCTTAAGATATGTCAGAGTGACCAGAAGATAACTGCATTTTATGACCATAATAGACTGTAAAGCCAGATGAATAAGTCATGAAGAAATATGGAGGTTGGATTTGGAAAGTGACATTTTCATCAATCAATAATTATTATTTTTTATTCATCAAAGGTGGCGACTGCTCTAGATCCACGATTTAAGGACCTCAAGTGCTTGCCCAGAGCAGAGAGGGAGCCAGTGTGGGCAAAGCTAAGTGCGTTGATGAAGGGAGAAGAACCTGCTGTGCAGCCACTCAGGGAGGAGAACCCTGAGCCACCCAAGAAGAAAACAGCCCTGCTACTGATGGGATCCGACTCAGAATCAGATGAGGAGACACCAGAAGACAGTACAGTGGAGAGGTACAAGGTAGAGCCCAGTGCCAGTCTAGATCAGTGTCCACTGAAATGGTGGTCGGAGCACACTGCTGTCTATGGTAAGATGGCCCAAATTGCCCGTAAATACCAGGGGACCCCTGCCACAACTGTCCCATGCGAGAGACTTTTTTCTTTAGCAGGCCATATTGTGCAGAAGAGGAGAGCTTGTTTGTCACCAGAAAATGTGAACAAACTGGTCTGCCTGAGTGACTGGTGGAAGAAGGAGAAATAGAGCTTTGACTGACACAAAGCTACTGACTGTAAACAGTTCATTACAACCTGTTATATAGGCCTACTGTTCAACTAAAAATAAACAG
Organism: Eleginops maclovinus; assembly: GCF_036324505.1. Lineage (NCBI taxonomy): Eukaryota > Metazoa > Chordata > Actinopteri > Perciformes > Eleginopidae > Eleginops > Eleginops maclovinus. The sequence goes on along the minus strand of NC_086352.1, from coordinate 4,361,461 downwards.
TTAATAAACACAAGTACATCTCATTGTCATTGATTTATTTTCATCACCAATTATCATAGAACAGCTTTCTCAAGCAGTTTGTGAGGCATTTTGGAAACCGGAGATGAGCCCCTGGTCTAATGCACCACCTGGCTTGAGAAACCCGTTCTCAAAGACTTACTTTTAGTCATTATTTGGGTAGCACACATATTCTGAATGCCTTCGGCAGAATTCAAATGAGCCATTTTAATCTAGATTAATCTAGATTAAAAAAATTAATCTATGCCCACCACTAGTAGTAACTGACTTGGAGTTGTTCTCCAGGTCCTGGAAGGTATATAATAACTGACTTGGAGTTGTTCTCCAGGTCCTGGAAGGTATATAATAACTGACTTGGAGTTGTTCTCCAGGTCCTGGAAGGTATATAATAACTGACTTGGAGTTGTTCTCCAGGTCCTGGAAGGTATATAATAACTGACTTGGAGTTGTTCTCCAGGTCCTGGAAGGTATATAATAACTGACTTGGAGTTGTTCTCCAGGTCCTGGAAGGTATATAATAACTGACTTGGAGTTGTTCTCCAGGTCCTGGAAGGTATATAATAACTGACTTAGAGTTGTTCTCCAGGTCCTGGAAGGTATATAATAACTGACTTGGAGTTGTTCTCCAGGTCCTGGAAGGTATATAATAACTGACTTGGAGTTGTTCTCCAGGTCCTGGAAGGTATATAATAACTGACTTGGAGTTGTTCTCCAGGTCCTGGAAGGTATATAATAACTGACTTAGAGTTGTTCTCCAGGTCCTGGAAGGTATATAATAACTGACTTGGAGTTGTTCTCCAGGTCCTGGAAGGTATATAATAACTGACTTGGAGTTGTTCTCCAGGTCCTGGAAGGTATATAATAACTGACTTGGAGTTGTTCTCCAGGTCCTGGAAGGTATATAATAACTGACTTAGAGTTGTTCTCCAGGTCCTGGAAGGTATATAATAACTGACTTGGAGTTGTTCTCCAGGTCCTGGAAGGTATATAATAACTGACTTGGAGTTGTTCTCCAGGTCCTGGAAGGTATATAATAACTGACTTGGAGTTGTTCTCCAGGTCCTGGAAGGTATATAATAACTGACTTAGAGTTGTTCTCCAGGTCCTGGAAGGTATATAATAACTGACTTGGAGTTGTTCTCCAGGTCCTGGAAGGTATATAATAACTGACTTGGAGTTGTTCTCCAGGTCCTGGAAGGTATATAATAACTGACTTGGAGTTGTTCTCCAGGTCCTGGAAGGTATATAATAACTGACTTGGAGTTGTTCTCCAGGTCCTGGAAGGTATATAATAACTTACTTGGAGTTGTTCTCCAGGTCCTGGAAGATGTCGTCCACCAGCTCGCTCTGGGACGACTCGTGGGCCATGGCCTTGTAGAGCTTGCAGGCCACCAGAGCTTTGGCCATAGCCTCCTCGCCGCGCTGCCACAGAAACAGTGCCATCTTCTGGCGCTTCATGAGCACGGCCCACACCATCAGCTCGTGGAACGGGTACTGGAAGCGGCTGAGCTCAGGGTCGTCCACGTCGATGTCCACCTCCTCCTCCTTCTTCTTGTTCTTCTTCCCTTTGCCCTTCGCTCGCGGCTCATCGTCCTGCAGAACCAACACGTCAGGGAGTACAGAACCAGGGAGTACAGAACCAGGAAGTACAGAACCAAGGAGTACAGAACCAGGGAGTACAGAGCTAGGGAGCGCAGAACAATGGAGTACATAACCAGGGAGTACCAACCTCCATCCCGAGGAGCTTCAGAGCTTTAGGCTGCGGGAAAACAGACAGGAGAAAAATACATCAGAACTTCATCCAGAACCATCAGAACTTCCCCCAGAACAATCAGCATCAACACTTCATTCAGATAATCAGAACCACCAACACTTCCTACAGAACCACCAGCTCTTCCTCCAGAACTATCAGCACTTCATTCAGAACCACCAGCTCTTCCTCCAGAACCACCAGCACTTCATTCAGAACTACCAACACTTCCTCCAGAACCACCAGCACTTCATTCAGAACCACCATCTCTTCCTCCAGAACCACCATCTCTTCCTCCAGAACTATCAGCACTTCATTCAGAACCACCATCTCTTCCTCCAGAACTATCAGCACTTCATTCAGAACCACCAGCTCTTCCTCCAGAACTATCAGCACTTCATTCAGAACCACCAGCTCTTCCTCCAGAACTATCAGCACTTCATTCAGAACCACCAGCTCTTCCTCCCGAACCACCAGCACTTCATTCAGAACCACCAACACTTCCTCCAGAACCACCAGCACTTCATTCAGAACCACCAGCTCTTCCTCCAGAACCACCAGCACTTCATTAATAACCACCATCTCTTCCTCCAGAACCACCAGCACTTCATTCAGAATCACCATCTCTTCCTCCAGAACCACCAGCACTTCAGTCAGAACCACCACCTCTTCCTCCAGAACCACCAGCACTTCATTCAGAACCACCAGCTCTTCCTCCAGAACCACCAGCACTTCAGTCAGAACCACCAGCTCTTCCTCCAGAACCACCAGCACTTCATTCAGAACCACCAGCTCTTCCTCCAGAACCACCAGCACTTTAGTCAGAACCACCAGCTCTTCCTCCAGAACCACCAGCACTTCATTCAGAACCACCAGCTCTTCCTCCAGAACCACCAGCACTTCATTCAGAACCACCAGCTCTTCCTCCAGAACCACCAGCACTTCATTCAGAACCACCAGCTCTTCCTCCAGAACCACCAGCACTTCAGTCAGAACCATCAGGATCATTAGCACATCGGTCAGAACCATCAGTACCATCAGCATCAGTCAGAACCATTCAAACTCTTTCAGTTTTGAGGTGCGTTGGATTTGCTCACCCTTTTCAGGCCGTACAGGTTGTTGTACAGTGCCCTGAAGCTCTTCCTGGTGTAGTTGCAGCGGTACGCCCCCCCCATCAGCAGCTCCAGAACCAGGCCGATGTCAATCAGTGTTATCTGGTAGTCAGGGGGCAGGTTCCCCTGAGTAGCAGCACATATTAATACATATATAACGTCTTAAGTTATTAAGAACCGATCAGCTTTATGATGACTGTGTTCATATTAAGAGCTGTTTCAATGTGAACATCAAACTGACCTTCTTCACGTCTCGCACCACGAAGTGCAGCGTGTTCGCCGGACCCAGCTTCTGCAGACATGAATACATGAACACATGAACACATGAACACATGATTCAATTTCAAGGTTTTATTGGTCATATGCACAGCAGATACAGCGTATATGTTGGCAATGAAAATCTTATGTCCCATGCTCCTCCAACAACTCAACATACATGGTGCAGATAAGATAATAAAATAGTGCAAAAAGAGAGAAGAATATTTACAATAACAACAATAAAGATTTGAGGATGTGAAATATATACATATGTGGAATACATTGAGAGTATTTACATACTTTACTCTGTGAATGAGGAGGTATGGACAGATGCATATATTACGTATAACAGATGTATATGGCAGATATGTGTAATATATAGATATGTGTACTATAAACAGATATGTATGGCAGATGTGTATAATATATATATATATATATATATGTATGTGTGTACTATAAAAAGATGTGAGTAGACATTCACACAGCTCAGGAGTTCAGCAGTCTTATAGCCTGTGGTATAAAACTGTCTCTGAGTCTGGTGGTCTTGGTCCGGATGAGCACATGAGCACATGAACACATGAACATATGACCCAGCTTCTGCAGACATGAATACATGAACACATGAATACATGAACACATGAACACATGAACCTGTCAACTGGACCCCCTCCCCACACAACTTGTTAAAGTCTTCCTCCCCTCTCTGGTCCCCCTCATTTCTGCCATCATCCACTCCTCTCTCACCACTGGAACTGTCCCTACATCCTTCAAGACTGCTGCAATCACCCCAATTCTGAAAAAAACCTGGCGCCGACCCCTCCGACTACAACAACTTACGTCCTATCTCAAATCTACCCTTCATCTCCAAAATCCTGGAAAAAACAGTTGCCTCCCAACTCCATGCTCACCTATCCCACAATAACCTGTATGAACAGTTCCAGTCTGGTTTCCGCCCACTCCATAGCACTGAAACAGCGCTCATCAAAATCAACAATGACCTCCTAATGGCAGCTGACTCTGGACTCCTCACCATCCTCATCCTCCTCGACCTGAGTGCAGCCTTTGACGCCATCTGTCACACCACCCTCCATTGGCATCACCCACACTCCATTAAACTGGTTCACATCTTACCTGTCTGGCTGCACTCAGTTCGTTCAACTCAAATCCTTTAAACCCATCCCCTCCGCCGTCACTTCAGGTGTGTATATACTTCCACCTACGAAACATCAATCGCCTCCGCCCATCCCTTACCCCCCACACTGCCGCCATCCTTGTCCACAGCCTCGTCACCTCCCGTCTGGATTACTGCAACTCTCTCCTCTTTGGCCTCCCTCAAAAAACTCCATAAACAGCTGCCCGCATCATAACTCGGACCCCCTCCATCCACCACATCATTCCTATCCCCCAACAGCTCCACTGGCTCCCGGTTCAGTTCCGTATTCAATTCAAAGTCCTCCTGTTAAAATTCAAAGCCATCCACAACCTCGCCCCCCCATATCTGTCCGACCTCCTCCATGTTCCCACTCCCTCCCGCTCCGTCAGATCCTCTTCCGCCATACACCTGTCTGTCCCCTCCGCCCGTCTCATCACCACGGGGAGCAGAGCATTCAGCCACTCCCGTCCTTGGAACTCATTACCCCCCCAACTCAGAGACATGGATTCATTCCCCCATTTCAAAACACATCTGTTCAAAACTGCTTACTCCACTTGATATCACTTCCTCTGTCACCCTCTATTGTTTTTATTTGTTACTTGCACTGTTGATTCCTTTTATTGTCTTTGTGTGTGTACCATGTACGGTGTCCTTGAGTGCCGAGAAAGGCGCCTTCAAATAAAATGTATTATTGTTATATGATAATGAACATATGACCTAGCTTCTGCAGATATGAACAACGCTTTACCACACTTGTGATGGAAAGAGGGTTTTGTTACGGTTTAGTTTCCTGTTTTATTTAGACTTTTCCTGCCCGCTGTCCCGGATGTCTGATTGTGATCATCTGCTGCCCCTGTGTTAATCCCCCCCCCCCTCCAAGTTGTGTCTCGTCTTGTCTTCCCATGTGCTCCTTGTGGTGGCCGTTGTTCCCATGATTGTTCTAGTCGTTTTTCTCTTGTTTTTTCATTAAAGCTCGGTGATTCCTTACATAACTGCTGTTGGCTCCTGCCTCACTACCACACCCTGACTGATCTGCTGTTTCAAAGGAAAGGTTACTGAGCTGGGAACCTTTTTTATTAGATTCATATAAATGAACATTATATTTCATATTGTTATTAATATTATTGTTATTATACTACTCTATTCTATCCTTCAGTAACGTGAGTATTTGTTTAGGTTGAAGAACTTTTACTGATGATTCAGAGATTAGAGATGATGGATATTAATCTGATGATGAGAATAAAACTGAAAAACACACAAAGCTTCAGTCTGATCTGCTCTCAAATATCTTATAATATAATATTTTATACTAGACTATATTACATTATATTATATTATATAATATAATGTAATATTATGTTATATTATATTATGGAGCCCGGCCGGGCACAGCCTGAAAAAGCAATGTGGGCAACACCTCCGCTGCCCCGTCCCGCGGGCCCACCACATACGGGAAACAGAGATGGGGTCTGAGCTCTACGCACAGCGTCGGCTCTGGAACCTTACTTCTGGATAAGGGTTGGACTGTATTCTTCTCCGGAGTTGCCCAAGGTGTGAGGCGCCGAGCGGTTGAGTGCCTCTTTGTTGGAGTTTACCCCAGTGGCAAGAGGGTCGCCTCCCTACGCCTGCGGGTCATGGGGGGGAAACTCTGGCTGTTGTGTGTGCTTATGCACCAAACAGCAGTTCAGAGTATTCGCCCTCTTGGAGACCCTGAAAGAACTCCTGAAGGGGACTCCTTAGTCTTGCTGGGAGACTTCAACGCACACGTGGGCAATGATGGAGACACTTGGAGGGACGTGATTGGGAGGAACGGCCCCCCTGATCTGAACCGGAGTGGTGGTTTGTTACTGGACTTCTGTGCTAGTCATGGATTGGCCATAACAAACACCATGTTTGAACATAAGGATGCTCATAAGTGTACGTGGTACCAGAGCACCCTAGGCAGAAGGTCCATGATCGATTTTGTTATCGTATCATCGGACCTGAGGCCGCATGTTTTGGACACTCGGGTGAAGAGAGGGGCGGAGTTGTCAACTGATCACCATCTGGTCGTGAGTTGGGTCGAGTGGCAGGGGAAGACTCTGGACAGACCTGGTAAGCCCAAACGTGTAGTGCAGGTGAACTGGGAATGTCTGGAGGAGTCCCATGTCCAGGAGGCCTTCAACTCACACCTCCGGCGGAGCTTTTCAGGCATCCCTGTGGGGGCTGGGGACATTGAACCAGAGTGGGCAGTGTTCAAAGCCTCCATTGCCGAAGCTGCGGCGGGGAGCTATGGTCTCAAGGTCTTAGGTGCCTCAAGGGGAGGTAACCCTCGAACCTCGTGGTGGACACCGGTGGTCAGGGAAGCCGTCCGACTGAAGAAGGAGGCCTTCCGGGATATGTTATCCCTGGGTACTCCTGACGCTGTTGCAAGGTATCGACGGGCCCGAAGGGCAGCAGCCTCAGCCATGGCCGAGGCAAAGCAGCGGGTGTGGGAGACGTTCAGAGAAGCCATGGAGAAGGACTTTCGGTCGGCACCAAAGTTGTTCTTGGAAAACCGTCCGACACCTCAGGAGGGGGAAGCAGGGAACCATCCAAGCTGTATACAGTAAGGATGGGGCGTTGTTGACCTCAACTGATAGTGTGTTAGGGCGGTGGAAGGAACACTTTGAGGAACTCCTGAATCCGACAACTCCGCACTCTATGTTAGAGGCAGAGCTGGAGTATGAAGGGGGATCAATTCCAATCTCACGGGGGGAAGTCACTGAGGTAGTTAAACAGCTCCACAGTGGCAAAGCCCCGGGGGTGGATGAGATCCGCCCAGAAATGCTGAAGGCTCTGGGTGTTGAGGGACTGTCATGGTTGACACGTCTCATCAACATTGCGTGGAAGGCGGAAACAGTACCGGAGGAGTGGCAGACCGGGGTGGTGGTTCCTCTCTTTAAAAAGGGGGATCAGAGGGTGTGTGCCAATTACAGAGGCATCACATTACTCAGCCTCCCCGGGAAAGTTTACTCTAAGGTGCTGGAAAGGAGGGTCCGGCCGATTGTCGAACCTCAGATTGAAGAGGAACAATGTGGATTTCGTCCTGGTCCTGGAACGACGGACCAGCTTTTCACTCTCGCAAGGATCCTGGAGGGGGCCTGGGAGTACGCTCATCCGGTCTACATGTGCTTTGTGGATTTGGAGAAGGCGTATGACCGGGTTCCCAGGGAGATACTGTGGGAGGTGCTGCGGGAGTATGGGGTGAAGGGGTCTCTACTCAGGGCCATCCAATCTCTGTACTCCCAAAGCGAGAGCTGTGTCCGGGTCCTCGGTAGCACGTCGGACCGCTAAGGATTGCACCACTGCTGTTTGCAGATGATGTGGTCCTAATGGCTTCATCGGTCTGTGACCTTCAGCACTCACTGGATCGGTTCGCGGCCGAGTGCGAAGCGGCTGGGATGAGGATCAGCACCTCCAAATCTGAGGCCATGGTTCTCAGCAGGAAACCGATGGACTGTCGATTCCAGGTAGGGAATGAAGCCTTACCCCAAGTGAAGAAGTTCAAGTATCTGGGGGTCTTGTTCTCGAGTGAGGGAACAATGGAGCGTGAGATGGGCCGGAGAATCGGAGCAGCGGGAGCGGTACTGCAGTCGCTTTACCGCACCGTTGTGAGGAAAAGAGAGCTGAGCCAGAAGGCAAAGCTCTCTGTCTACCGGGCCATCTTCGTTCCTACCCTCACCTATGGTCATGAAGGATGGGTCATGACCGAAAGAACGAGATCGCGGATACAAGCGGCCGAAATGGGATTTCTCCACAGGGTGGCTGGCATCTCCCTTAGGGATAAGGTGAGAAGTTCAGTCATCCGGGAGGGACTCGGAGTAGAACCGCTGCTCCTTCATTTTGAAAGGAGCCAGTTGAGGTGGTTCGGGCACCTAGTGAGGATGCCACCTGGACGCCTCCCTAGGGAGGTGTTCCAGGCACGTCCAGCTGGGAAGAGACCGAGGGGTAGACCTAGGACCAGGTGGAGGGATTATATCTTTTTGCTGGCCTGGGAGCGCCTTGGAATCCCCCAGTCAGAGCTGGTTGATGTGGCCAGGGAAGGAGAAGTTTGGGGCTCTCTGCTGGAGCTGTTACCTCCGAGACCCTGACGGAAAAGCGGGAGAAGATGATGGATGGATGGGTTTTATATTATATTATATTAAGGCCTGATGTGTTCATGTTCACATCTTAGCATTGATATCGAAAGGTGTGTGTGACCGTGTTGTAGAGCTCCTCCAGGCGGGGGATGGTGAGGAAGTGATGGATGTTCACTCCGTTCTCAATCAGCAGCTTTACAAAGTCCACCCGGTCCAGAACCAGAGCATCCATCATGGCCTGCTCCAGAGAGTTCACCTGCCAGGAGTACAGAACTTACAGTGAGTGCTGGTTCAGGCTGACCAGGGACCAGCTCCTGGTTCGGCTGTTCTTGACTGTAATAATAATAATAATAACAATGATAATAATAACAATCTCACCCAACTGAGCAGCTCTAGTTTCCTTGGGTCTGTCTCCTCCGGAGGCTCCGGTTTGGTTTTTCCTCCTTTTCCTTTTTTCCCACGGGTTTTCCCCTTCGCCACACCCCCTCCCCCCCCCCCCCCACCCCCTCCCATCCCTCCCGCTCGTTGGATTCCCGGACTCTTCGGCCGGTCCATGGCTGAGGGCCTCACCGGCTGCAAACACACCAACACACACTTATAGACTATAGATCTATACCACACAGATCTATGCTCTAACAGATGTGTGCTCTAACAGATCTATGCTCTAACAGATCTATGCTCTAACAGATCTATACTCTAACAAATCTATGCTATAACAGATCTATACTCTAACAGATCTATACTCTAACAGATATGTGCTCTCACAGATCTATGCTATAACAGATCTATGCTCTAACAGATATATGCTCTAACAGATCTATGCTCTAACAGATCTATGCTATAACAGATCTATGCTCTAACAGATATATGCTCTAACAGATCTATGCTATAACAGATCTATGCTCTAACAGATATATGCTCTAACAGATCTATGCTCTAACAGATCTATACTCTAACAAATCTATGCTATAACAGATCTATACTCTAACAGATCTATACTCTAACAGATATGTGCTCTCACAGATCTATGCTCTAACAGATCTATGCTATAACAGATCTATGCTCTAACAGATCTATGCTCTAACAGATCTATGCTCTAACAGATCTATGCTATAACAGATCTAAGCTCTAACAGATATATGCTCTAACAGATCTATGCTCTAACAGATCTATACTATAACAGATCTATACTCTAACAGATCTATGCTCTAACAGATCTATGCTCTAACAGATCTATACTCTAACAGATCTATGCTCTAACAGATCTATGCTCTAACAGATCTATGCTATAACAGATCTATGCTATAACAGATATATGCTCTAACAGATCTATGCTCTAACAGATCTATGCTATAACAGATCTATGCTATAACAGATCTATGCTATAACAGATATATGCTCTAACAGATCTATGCTATAACAGATCTATGCTATAACAGATCTATGCTATAACAGATCTATGCTCTAACAGATCTATGCTATAACAGATCTATACTCTAACAGATGTGTGCTCTAACAGATCTATGCTATAACAGATCTATGCTCTAACAGATCTATGCTATAACAGATCTATGCTATAACAGATCTATGCTCTAACAGATCTATGCTATAACAGCTCTATGCTCTAACAGCTCTATGCTATAACAGATCTATGCTCTAACAGATCTATGCTATAACAGATCTATACTCTAACAGATATATGCTCTAACAGATATATGCTCTACCAGATCTATGCTATAACAGATCTATGCTCTAACAGATCTATGCTCTAACAGATCTATGCTATAACAGCTCTATGCTATAACAGATGTGTGCTCTAACAGATCTATACTCTAACAGATCTATGCTCTAACAGATCTATACTCTAACAGATCTATGCTATAACAGATCTATGCTATAACAGATCTATACTATAACAGATCTATGCTCTAACAGATCTATACTATAACAGATCTATGCTCTAACAGATCTATGCTCTAACAGATCTATGCTATAACAGATCTATACTATAACAGATCTATGCTCTAACAGATCTATACTATAACAGATCTATGCTCTAACAGATCTATGCTATAACAGCTCTATGCTATAACAGATCTATGCTCTAACAGATCTATGCTCTAACAGATCTGTGCTCTAACAGATCTATGCTATAACAGATCTATACTCTAACAGATATATGCTCTAACAGATATATGCTCTACCAGATCTATGCTATAACAGATCTATGCTCTAACAGATCTATGCTCTAACAGATCTATGCTATAACAGCTCTATGCTATAACAGATCTATGCTATAACAGATCTATGCTCTAACAGATCTATGCTCTAACAGATCTATGCTATAACAGCTCTATGCTATAACAGATGTGTGCTCTAACAGATCTATACTCTAACAGATCTATGCTCTAACAGATCTATACTCTAACAGATCTATGCTATAACAGATCTATGCTATAACAGATCTATACTATAACAGATCTATGCTCTAACAGATCTATACTATAACAGATCTATGCTCTAACAGATCTATGCTCTAACAGATCTATACTATAACAGATCTATGCTCTAACAGATCTATGCTCTAACAGATCTATACTATAACAGATCTATGCTCTAACAGATCTATACTATAACAGATCTATGCTCTAACAGATCTATACTATAACAGATCTATACTATAACAGATCTATGCTCTAACAGATCTATGCTCTAACAGATCTGTGCTCTAACAGATGTGTGCTCTAACAGATCTATGCTCTAACAGATATGTGGCCCAATTCCAAACCACAACCTACCCATTCCACCTCCTGCACACTGAACTCTGTTTGTAGTCTCACTTGCAGCTGAACGAGGCTCCTCTCAGGTGGGGAGTAACTTATTAACTTATTTTTAACAATGGTTTTGATCAGCATCTCTTGGACTAAAAAAATAAAAAAATAAACGAAATAAAACATTACAAAAACTGTATTGGCCTTTCTTTTTTGTAAACGTGTTTTAGCTTTTAAATCTGAAGTCTAGGAGCTGCTTCTTCTTTGCAACAGGCTGTAAATAACCACCACTTTATAATAGAATTCCCACATTCACTGTTTCACTGTTTTCTAGACTCTGGATATGATCCTGAGTTCCAGACGGGGAACATGAAGGAGTGTCTGTATGAAGATATGTCAGGTCCCTCTTGCTGTGCAGTTTATCAGGGAATGTTTGAAATGTTGGTTAACGGCGTGTTTCAGGACCAGCTGACCCTACCAGCTGGGGGTCCTGTCCGGTAGAGCAGCAGGTTAAGTCAGGATTGATGCGGACTCACTGTTGGAGGGTTTTGATAATCTCGCCCCCCCTCCACACTTGTTGGTTTGGAACGCACTGAATGTGATGGACACTCCGCGCAAACGTGCAAACTGAGGGGTAGGATGTGTGGGGCGGTTTGGAATTGGGCCAGAACCACACAGATCTACACTCAAACAGATCTCCACTCACGGGCCAGTGGTGTCCGTAGACGAAGATCTGACTGCGGGCGATGTCCACTCTGTTCCAGGCCAGAGCCAGACTCAGCTGATCAGAGGCCGAGGCGTTAGTCCCTACACACACACACACACACACACACACACACACACACACACACACACACACACACACACACACACACACACGAACACACAGTGTAAACACTCTGCAGACATTGATGAGGGGTTTTATTTATTTATATTTTGACCAGGGAGTCACCTTTGAGCAGAGCCGTAAGGATGGACATCTCGATGTCTTGCTGTCCCTCTGAGCCCATCCTGAACACCGTGATCTAGACCCCCCCCCCCCCACACACACACACCTTTAGCTACATGCTAAGCTAACCTGATCTGTTCTGCTGTTTGAACCCCTCCTCCCTCAGCTACAGGACCCGTTATAGTATTCAATAATCTCTGCAGGTCTCTATAATCTGGCTGAAGTGGATGAGGGGCCAGCTTTTCAGAGGCAGCAAAGGATTGTGGGATTAAATAAATAAATGGCCAACCTGGGTCACAGAACAATCTCCATTAGGAGCGTCACCACGTTAATGTGCCGTTACATAAAGACCACATTACCCAGGATCCATAGCAGGGAACCCATCACAATGGAAATAATTAACATGCTGGCCTACCAGAGCCCTCTTCTTCATGCACTCCATCACCATGAGGAAGATCTGCTGCGCCTGGCTGCGGCTGTAAGTGAACGTCTTCTGGATGGTGACCAGCAGCTGGTCCTTCTCACTGTCACCCAGCAACCTGAGGAGGAGGAGGAGGAGGAGGAGGAGGAGGAGGAGGAGGAGGAGGAGGAGGAGGAGGAAGAGGATGAGCAAGAGGAGGAGGAGAAGGAGAAGGAGAAGGAAGATGAGGAGGAAAAGGAAGAAGAGGAGGAAAAGGATTATAAAAACATGTATTAAGCACCAAAGGAGAAAGTAAGTGGTGGTTAAAAGGAGACACAATACTCTTAGAGGTCCCTGTGTCAGTGGACCCTCAGGTTAGTGGACCCTGTGTTAGTGGACCCTGTGTTAGTGGGCCCTGTGTTAGTGGACCCTGTGTTAGTGGACCCTGTGTTAGTGGACACTGTGTTAGTGGACCCTGTGTTAGTGGACCCTGTGTTAGTGGACCCTCAGGTTAATGGGCCCTGTGTTAGTGGACCCTGTTTTAGTGGACCCTGTGTTAGTGGACCCTGTGTTAGTGGACCCTGTGTTAGTGGACCCTCAGGTTAATGGGCCCTGTGTTAGTGGACCCTGTGTTAGTGGACCCTGTGTTAGTGGGCCCTGTGTTAGTGGACCGTTTTAGTGGACCCTGTGTTAGTGGACCCTGTGTTAGTGGAACCTGTGTTAGTGGACCCTCAGGTTAGTGGGCCCTGTGTTAGTGGACCCTCAGGTTAGTGGGCCCTGTGTTAGTGGACCCTGTGTTAGTGGACCCTGTGTTAGTGGGCCCTGTGTTAGTGGACCCTGTGTTAGTGGACCCTGTGTTAGTGGACCCTGTTTTAGTGGACCCTGTGTTAGTGGACCCTGTGTTAGTGAACCCTCAGGTTAGTGGGCCCTGTGTTAGTGGGCCCTGTGTTAGTGGACCCTGTGTTAGTGGGCCCTGTGTTAGTGGACCCTGTGTTAGTGGACCCTGTGTTAGTGGACCCTGTGTTAGTGGACCCTGTGTTAGTGGACCCTCAGGTTAGTGGGCCCTGTGTTAGTGGACCCTGTGTTAGTGGGCCCTGTGTTAGTGGACCCTGTGTTAGTGGACCCTGTGTTAGTGGGCCCTGTGTTAGTGGACCCTGTGTTAGTGGACCCTGTGTTAGTGGGCCCTGTGTTAGTGGACCCTGTGTTAGTGGACCCTGTGTTAGTGGACCCTGTATTAGTGGACCCTGTGTTAGTGGACCCTCAGGTTAGTGGACCCTGTGTTAGTGGACCCTGTGTTAGTGGACCCTGTATTAGTGGACCCTGTGTTAGTGGACCCTCAGGTTAGTGGACCCTGTGTTAGTGGACCCTGTGTTAGTGGACCCTGTGTTAGTGGACCCTGTGTTAGTGGACCCTGTATTAGTGGGCCCTGTGTTAGTGGACCCTCAGGTTAGTCGGCCCTGTATTAGTGGGCCCTGTGTTAGTGGACCCTCAGGTTAGTGGACCCTGTGTTAGTGGACCCTGTGTTAGTCGACCCTGTGTTAGTGGGCCCTGTCTTAGTGGACCCTCAGGTTAGTGGGCCCTGTGTTAGTGGACCCTCAGGTTAGTGGACCCTGTGTGAGTCGGCCCTGTGTTAGTGGGCCCTGTGTTAGTGGACCCTCAGGTTAGTGGGCCCTGTGTTAGTGGACCCTGTGTTAGTGGGCCCTGTGTTAGTGGGCCCTTTGTTAGTGGACCCTGTGTTAGTGGACCCTGTGTTAGTGGACCCTGTGTTAGTGGGCCCTTTGTTAGTGGACCCTGTGTTAGTGGACCCTGTGTTAGTGGACCCTGTGTTAGTGGGCCCTGTGTAAGTGGGCCCTCAGGTTAGTGGACCCTGTGTTAGTGGACCCTGTGTTAGTGGACCCTCAGGTTAGTGGACCCTGTGTTAGTGGACCCTGTGTTAGTGGACCCTGTGTTAATTGACCCTGTGTTTGTGGACCCTGTGTTATTGGACCCTGTGTTAGTGGACCCTGCGTTAGTGGACCCTGCATTAGTGGACCCTGTGTTAGTGGACCCTGTGTTAGTGGACCCGTTGTTAGTGGACCCTGTGTTAGTGGACCCTGTGTTAGTGGACCCTGTGTTAGTGGACCCGTTGTTAGTGGACCCTGTGTTAGTGGACCCTGTGTTAGTGGACCCTGCGTTAGTGGACTCTGTGTTAATTGACCCTGTGTTAGTGGACTCTCAGGTATTGGTTCCTCACCCGTCCTCCCCGCAGTATCTGTGTGCGAACGAGATGATATCGGAGGCTCGGCCGCTGCCGTCACAGATGACCACGGGGACCGGAGGTTCCTCTCTCAGACTCTCCAACACGATGGAGATGACGTTAGGACCCCCCTCCAGAATCAGACACACCACCGGGACCCCCTGACCCAGACCTGAAGGAAACACTTGGTCAGTAAAAATAAGTTTAATGGACTGAGGTCTTCAATATGTTGATGTCTCAGATGTCTCAGGTGTCTCAGGTGTCTCAAGGGTCTTAGGTGTCTCAGGTGTCTCAGGTGTATCAGGTGTCTCAAGGGTCTTAGGTGTCTCAGGTGTCTCAGATGTATCAGGTGTCTCAGGTGTCTCAAGGGTCTTAGGTGTCTCAGGTGTCTCAGGTGTCTCAGATGTATCAGGTGTCTCAGGTGTCTCAAGGATCTTAGGTGTCTCAGGTGTCTCAGATGTTTCAGGTGCTCCTGGTGCTCCTGGTGGTCTAGAGCTGAAGGTAGTAACGGCTGGGCCTCCCTTCGCCGTCCCTGCCTCACGCAGCTCCAGGCATAGGATGACAAAGGGAAACCCACAGGTCACATGATCCTGAGCACTGCTCCATGACCTAGCCTGCCCTGGCTCAGGTCTACGTGTGTTATACTCCCTCACTCACTGTAGTGCATTTGAACAGACATCAGTTCCCTCACTGTAGCAAAAGTTCTGCTAGCAGTGAGCTAACGTGGGACTCACGAGTGTTGATCTTCTGCAGAGAGATGTGCTTCTCCAGCTGCCGGCGGAGGCGCACCTCGGCGCCGTACTTCCCATGCGTCCCGTTATCGGCCAGGATGAAATGAGAGTGGCTGCTGTTCAGAACCGACAGCTTGCTGAGCGGGTTGGCCATGGACTGATAGGGCCGGCTCACCTGCAGAAAAGGTTCAGTGTGAAGAAACCAGCAGTGCACATATTCACCCATACACTGTCTTAAACATTCAAAGGCTTTGGCGTGGTGTGAGCAGCAGCTACAGTCGCCTCCAGTGCATTAGAGAATATACCTCACATAAATACTGACATAATGATGATCAACTGTTATTAAAATATTAAAACATGACGTTTGAAAAGATCTTTGAATCCATGAGAAGCTTCTGGGGAGCTTCCGGAAGTTGGCTTGGAATTTGCAGAAGTTATAGTGGACGGCAGTGTTGTAGTCAAGTCACTATGCCTCGAGTCCAAGTCCAGGTTCAAGTCTCCAGTGTTCAAGTCCGAGCCAATTCCAAGTCTGCCCAGGTATATTAACGGCCGCTCAGGTGTATTAACGGCCGCCCAGGTTTATAAACGGCCGCTCAGGTGTATTAACGGCCGCCCAGGTGTATTAACGGCCACCCAGGTGTATTAACGGCCACCCAGGTGTATTAACGGCCGCCCAGGTATATTAACGGCCGCCCAGGTGTATTAACGGCCACCCAGGTGTATTAACGGTCGCCCAGGTATATTAACGGCCGCTCAGGTGTATTAACGGTCGCCCAGGTGTATTAACGGCCGCTCAGGTGTATTAACGGTCGCCCAGGTGTATTAACGGCCGCTCAGGTGTATTAACGGCCGGCCAGGTGTATTAACGGCCGCCCAGGTGTATTAACGGTCGCCCAGGTATATTAACGGTCGCCCAGGTGTATTAACGGTCGCCCAGGTATATTAACGGCCGCTCAGGTGTATTAACGGCCGCCCAGGTGTATTAACGGCCGCTCAGGTGTATTAACGGCCGCCCAGGTGTATTAACGGTCGCCCAGGTATATTAACGGCCGCCCAGGTGTATTAACGGTCGCCCAGGTATATTAACGGTCTCCCAGGTTTATTAACGGCCGCTCAGGTGTATTAACGGTCGCCCAGGTGTATTAACGGCTGCTCAGGTGGATTAACGGTCGCCCAGGTGTATTAACGGCCGCCCAGGTGTATTAACGGTCGCCCAGGTGTATTAACGGTCGCCCAGGTGTATTAACGGTCGCCCAGGTGTATTAACGGTCGCCCAGGTGTATTAACGGTCGCCCAGGTGTATTAACGGTCGCCCAGGTATATTAACGGTCGCACAGGTATATTAACGGTCGCCCAGGTGTATTAACGGTCGCCCAGGTGTATTAACGGCCGCCCAGGTGTATTAACGGTCGCCCAGGTATATTAACGGCCGCTCAGGTATATTAACGGTCGCCCAGGTATATTAACGGCCGCTCAGGTATATTAACGGTCGCCCAGGTGTATTAACGGTCGCTCAGGTATATTAACGGTCGCCCAGGTGTATTAACGGTCGCTCAGGTATATTAACGGTCGCCCAGGTGTATTAACGGTCGCCCAGGTATATTAACGGTCGCCCAGGTATATTAACGGCCGCTCAGGTGTATTAACGGCCGCCCAGGTTTATAAACGGCCGCTCAGGTGTATTAACGGCCGCCCAGGTGTATTAACGGCCACCCAGGTGTATTAACGGCCACCCAGGTGTATTAACGGCCGCCCAGGTGTATTAACGGCCACCCAGGTGTATTAACGGTCGCCCAGGTATATTAACGGCCGCTCAGGTGTATTAACGGCCGCCCAGGTTTATTAACGGCCGCCCAGGTGTATTAACGGTCGCCCAGGTGTATTAACGGCCGCTCAGGTGTATTAACGGCCGCCCAGGTGTATTAACGGCCACCCAGGTGTATTAACGGTCGCCCAGGTATATTAACGGCCGCTCAGGTGTATTAACGGCCGCCCAGGTTTATTAACGGCCGCTCAGGTGGATTAACGGCCGCCCAGGTGTATTAACGGTCGCCCAGGTGTATTAACGGCCGCTCAGGTGTATTAACGGCCGCCCAGGTGTATTAACGGCCGCCCAGGTTTATTAACGGCCGCTCAGGTGGATTAACGGCCGCCCAGGTGTATTAACGGTCGCCCAGGTGTATTAACGGCCGCCCAGGTGTATTAACGGCCGCCCAGGTGTATTAACGGCCGCCCAGGTGTATTAACGGCCGCTCAGGTGGATTAACGGCCGCCCAGATGTATTAACGGTCGCCCAGGTGTATTAACGGCCGCTCAGGTGTATTAACGGTCGCCCAGGTGTATTAACGGTCGCCCAGGTATATTAACGGTCGCCCAGGTTTATTAACGGCCGCTCAGGTGTATTAACGGTCGCCCAGGTGTATTAACGGTCGCCCAGGTGTATTAGCGGCCGCCCAGGTGTATTAACGGTCGCCCAGGTGTATTAACGGCCACCCAGGTTTATTAACGGTCGCTCCTAATAAACCTGGGCGGCCCGCCCACGTGAAGTCTGTTTGGGAAACCCTGTGTTGTTAAACTTCAGAAGAACAATAACTGTGGTCCCACAGCTCATAGGCGTGTCCTAACGACCGGCGCTGTGAGCTTTCATATGCACTGAAAGGGTGAATAAGAGAGCTTGACTCACACACCATTCACAAAGATGTGTGTGTCAAGCTCTATTATTGGCCCCTAGCTCCGGCTGTGAATCACATACGATCTTGCGGGAGAATGCATCGGAAATCGGAGTCTACCAATTCCGGCAACAACTCTACACCGTACTACGGCATAAATGTTAATAGAAACATATCAAAAACGTGCGAAAATGCGCCGGCGCATTCGCCGACCTCAGGGTTTGAATAACAAAGTCGAGTCCTTTCGAGTCATTGCGAGTCCGAATGCACGAGTCCAAGTCCGAGTTCAAGTCATTAGTGCTCAAGTCCAAGTCAAGTCACGAGTCTCTAAATTTAGCTCACGAGTCGGACTCGAGTCCGAGTCCCAGACTCGAGTACTACAACACTGGTGGACGGTTGTTGGATGTTCCAGAGGTAGAATTGAAAGCCTGACACACTGTGGTCCTTGTGTTACGATAAGGTGACGTAAGCAGCAGCACATCTTTAATCAAACACAGGTGAGTCCCAGGGTCTCGAGAAGTTTTCAGTGAATGTGATGCTATGTTAAATGTTCCTTATATCTGATCTTAATATTTTAATACTAGTTGTAGTTGAAAATGGAACTGCTGTGATGCCATAAAAACGTCTGATCTGACAGTGAAGTATTATGGTATGGTATCGTCCCGCCGTATGGATTGTGTATTTATAATGTCACCGTGTTGCTAGGGTCTCACGTCTCTGCCGATGAGGTCTTCCTTGTTCTCGATGATTCCCCACGGGGCGATGCCGATGGCGCAGACCTTCCCTCTGGACTTTGACGAGTGATCTTTTAGAGCGTCCCCAACATGACGGATCACCCCTGAAACACAGAGATCAGGAGGGGGTTTATAAAGGTTTTCATTGTGACACAGGACATGCATCCCCTTCACTTTGTAACATAAAATCCTTGATCCTAATCTCTGCTGTCACCACGAGATGAACCGGAAACTCAGCTGAGAAGGCTCTGTTTCTGAAAATACCCTTCTCTCCAACTGCTGAGTCATTCTCAGTCACAGCGTTAGACTGATATATGTGAAAGTAGAGAGTGCCAAAGTATATTGATATTCAGATGGACTGAAGTATGTAAACCTCAGAGTATTAGAAGTGAGGAGTGCTGGGTTACCCGTGCTGACCCCCCCGGTGAAGATCCAGGCTCCGGTTGTCACCGCCGCTTTGATCAGGCCTTTCCCAAAAACCTGCTTCAGTTTGGGGGGTAGCTCGAAGTTCTGCAGGCCCCCGTGAACTGAGATGAGGAGGGTGGGAGCTCCAGCTGCCAGTCCTTCACCATCAGGTGCAGCAGCGAGTCCGCCTTCGAGTCGTACGCCACCCGGATGTACTGAAACACAACCAATATGTCAATATGAAATGTAATGATATGTAGTATTATAGAGTATGATATGTAGTATTAAAGAGTATGATATGTAGTATTATTAGAGAGTATGATATGTAGTATTATAGAGTATGATATGTAGTATTATAGAGTATGATATGTAGTATTATAGAGTATGATATGTAGTATTAGAGAGTATGATATGTAGTATTATAGAGTATGATATGTAGTATTAGAGAGTATGATATGTAGTATTAGAGAGTATGATATGTAGTATTAGAGAGTATGATATGTAGTATAGTATGATGTAGTATTAGAGTATGATATGTAGTATTATAGAGTATGATATGTAGTATTAGAGAGTATGATATGTAGTATTATAGAGTATGATATGTAGTATTATAGAGTATGATATGTAGTATATAGAGTATGATATGTAGTATTAGAGAGTATGATATGTAGTATTATAGAGAGTATGATATGTAGTATTATAGAGTATGATATGTAGTATTAGAGAGTATGATATGTAGTATTATAGAGTATGATATGTAGTATTATAGAGTATGATATGTAGTATTATAGAGTATGATATGTAGTATTATAGAGTATGATATGTAGTATTATAGAGTATGATATGTAGTATTATAGAGTATGATATGTAGTATTATAGAGTATGATATGTAGTATTATAGAGTATGATATGTAGTATTATAGAGTATGATATGTAGTATTATAGAGTATGATATGTAGTATTATAGAGTATGATATGTAGTATTCTAGAGTATGATATGTAGTATTATAGAGTATGATATGTAGTATTATAGAGTATTGATATGTAGTATTATAGAGTATGATATGTAGTATTATAGAGTATGATATGTAGTATTATAGAGTATGATATGTAGTATTAGAGTATGATATGTAGTATTATAGAGTATGATATGTAGTATTATAGAGTATGATATGTAGTATTATTAGAGAGTATGATATGTAGTATTATAGAGTATGATATGTAGTATTATAGAGTATGATATGTATTATTATAGAGTATGATATGTAGTATTATAGAGTATGATATGTAGTATTATAGAGTATGATATGTAGTATTATAGAGTTTGATATGTAGTATTATAGAGTATGATATGTAGTATTATAGAGTATGATATGTAGTATTTATAGAGTATGATATGTAGTAATTAGAGTATGATATGTAGTATTATAGAGTATGATATGTAGTATTATAGAGTATGATATGTAGTATTATAGAGTATGATATGTAGTATTATAGAGTATGATATGTAGTATTATAGAGTATGATATGTAGTATTAGAGGAGTATGATATGTAGTATTATAGAGTATGATATGTAGTATTATAGAGTATGATATGTAGTATTATAGAGTATGATATGTAGTATTATAGAGTATGATATGTAGTATTATAGTGTATGATATGTAGTATTATAGAGTATGATATGTAGTATTATAGAGTTTGATATGTAGTATTATAGAGTATGATATGTAGTATTATAGAGTATGATATGTAGTATTATAGAGTATGATATGTAGTATTATTAGAGAGTATGATATGTATATTAGAGAGTATGATATGTAGTATTATAGAGTATGATATGTAGTATTAGAGAGTATGATATGTAGTATTATTAGAGAGTATGATATGTAGTATTAGAGAGTATGATATGTAGTATTATAGAGTATGATATGTAGTATTATAGAGTATGATATGTAGTATTATTAGAGAGTATGATATGTAGTATTATAGAGTATGATATGTAGTATTATTAGAGAGTATGATATGTAGTATTAGAGAGTTTGATATGTATTATTAGAGAGTATGATATGTAGTATTATAGAGTATGATATGTAGTATTATAGAGTATGATATGTAGTATTAGAGAGTATGATATGTAGTATTATAGAGTATGATATGTATTATTAGAGAGTATGATATGTAGTATTATTAGAGAGTATGATATGTAGTATTAGAGAGTATGATATGTAGTATTATAGAGTATGATATGTAGTATTATAGAGTATGATATGTAGTATTATAGAGTATGATATGTAGTATTATTAGAGAGTATGATATGTAGTATTATTAGAGAGTATGATATGTAGTATTAGAGAGTATGATATGTAGTATTATAGAGTATGATATGTAGTATTATAGAGTATGATATGTAGTATTATAGAGTATGATATGTAGTATTATAGAGTATGATATGTATTATTAGAGAGTATGATATGTAGTATTAGAGAGTATGATATGTAGTATTAGAGAGTATGATATGTAGTATTATAGAGTATGATATGTATTATTAGAGAGTATGATATGTATTATTAGAGAGTATGATATGTAGTATTATAGAGTATGATATGTATTATTAGAGAGTATGATATGTATTATTAGAGAGTATGATATGTAGTATTATAGAGTATGATATGTAGTATTATAGAGTATGATATGTAGTATTATAGAGTATGATATGTAGTATTATAGAGTATGATATGTATTATTAGAGAGTATGATATGTAGTATTATAGAGTATGATATGTAGTATTATTAGAGAGTATGATATGTAGTATTATGGAGTATGATATGTAGTATTAGAGAGTATGATATGTAGTATTATAGAGTATGATATGTAGTATTATAGAGTATGATATGTAGTATTATAGAGTATGATATGTAGTATTATAGAGTATGATATGTAGTATTATAGAGTATGATATGTAGTATTATAGAGTATGATATGTAGTATTATAGAGTATGATATGTAGTATTATAGAGTATGATATGTAGTATTATAGAGTATGATATGTAGTATTATAGAGTATGATATGTAGTATTAGAGAGTATGATATGTAGTATTATAGAGTATGATATGTAGTATTATAGAGTATGATATGTAGTATTATAGAGTATGATATGTAGTATTATAGAGTATGATATGTAGTATTAGAGAGTATGATATGTAGTATTATAGAGTATGATATGTAGTATTATAGAGTATGATATGTAGTATTATAGAGTATGATATGTAGTATTAGAGAGTATGATATGTAGTATTATAGAGTATGTATGTAGTATTATAGAGTATGATATGTAGTATTATAGAGTATGATATGTAGTATTATAGAGTATGATATGTAGTATTATAGAGTATGATATGTAGTATTAGAGAGTATGATATGTAGTATTATAGAGTATGATATGTAGTATTATAGAGTATGATATGTAGTATTATAGAGTATGATATGTAGTATTATAGAGTATGATATGTAGTATTATAGAGTATGATATGTAGTATTATAGAGTATGATATGTAGTATTATAGAGTATGATATGTAGTATTATAGAGTATGATATGTATTATTAGAGAGTATGATATGTAGTATTATAGAGTATGATATGTAGTATTATAGAGAGTATGATATGTAGTATTATAGAGTATGATATGTAGTATTAGAGAGTATGATATGTAGTATTATAGAGTATGATATGTAGTATTATAGAGTATGATATGTAGTATTATAGAGTATGATATGTAGTATTATAGAGTATGATATGTAGTATTATAGAGTATGATATGTAGTATTATAGAGTATGATATGTAGTATTATAGAGTATGATATGTAGTATTATAGAGTATGATATGTAGTATTATAGAGTATGATATGTATTATTAGAGAGTATGATATGTAGTATTATAGAGTATGATATGTAGTATTATAGAGTATGATATGTAGTATTATAGAGTATGATATGTAGTATTATAGAGTATGATATGTATTATTAGAGAGTATGATATGTAGTATTATAGAGTATGATATGTAGTATTATAGAGTATGATATGTAGTATTTATAGAGTTTGATATGTAGTATTATAGAGTATGATATGTAGTATTATAGAGTATGATATGTATTATTAGAGGTATGATATGTAGTATTATAGAGTATGATATGTAGTATTATAGAGTATGATATGTAGTATTATAGAGTATGATATGTAGTATTATAGAGTATGATATGTATTATATAGAGTTGATATGAGTATATAGAGTATGTATGTATTATAGAGTATGATATGTAGTATTATAGAGTATGATACTGTAGTATTATAGAGATGATATGTAGTATTATAGAGTATGATATGTAGTATTATAGAGTATGATATGTAGTATTATAGAGTATGAAATATAAGGATATATACTATATGACAGTGATGTCATAGTGTGTGTGATTTTACCATGGCCTTGTTGACGTGCCCCCCGCCCTGGAACTCAATGAGTCCATATGCGTCAGTGCTGGAGCTCTGCGTGTGCTTCGTGGGGTCCATCTCTCTGCAGGGGCCTCCAACTTCACCACAGGGCCCCCCCCATCCTCAGGGCCCACCCCTGGACCGACGAGTGCTGCGACACCAGCTGACCACAGCCGCACCTGAAATTCAACAACAACAACAACAACAACAACAACGACACAAAATACCTTTCATCAGCAGCAGAGGGACAGCAGGGAGCCTGAGACTGATGAGTGGGGGGGGGGGATACTGGGAGCTGTGATGGTTATCAGGATATCGGAGAAATGGGGACAGCATGATGTCATCAGTCAGGGAGCTGAGGATGTATTATCTGTTCTCCTGAACTGGTTCAAAGACTAACGTGTTATATGTTTGAATAATGTGTTGACTGATGGGTGAGCCCTGCCCCGACCCCCCCACCCCCCCCCCCCCCCCCACCGCGCCTCGCCCCCCCATACCCCCCGGCCCCACCTCACCTCCCCGGCCGGTCCCACCCCCCCCCCACCCATACTCTGGATCTGCAGCAGTACCTGCTGGGGTCTTTGCTGGGAATTATCTGCATACATTCTCTCTTCTGGAAGGTTCTCTCGATCCACGCTCGCTGAGTCTGAACACAAACAGGAAGGAGACAGGAGTCACCCTACGCTGTTAAACTGCACAAGTTATAACGTGAAGTTACAGTGTGAAGTTACAGTGTGAAGTTACAGTGTGAAGTTACAGTGTGAAATTACCGGTGTAAGTTAAAATGGGACGTTACAGTGGAATGGTTGACAGAGTGAAGGTGACTCTTGAGGTTACGGGTGAAGGTTAACACAGGGGGGATGTACAGTGTGAAGGTACAGTGGGAAGTGACAGTGGGAAGTGTACGAAGTGTGAAGGTGTCAGTGTGAAGTTAGAAGGTGAATGTAAAAGTGTGTAGTTACAGTGTGTAAAGTTACAGTGTGAAGTGACTGAGTGTAAGTTACAAACTGGATGTTACAGTGTGAAGTGTCACGTGAAGTTCTGTGTGATTTGACAACTTGATGTGACAAGTGTGATGTTACAACGGAAGGTACAGAGTGAAGTTTCAAAAATACGGGAGTTACAGTTGAAGTTACAGAGTGAATTACAAACATGATAGTTACAGTGTTAGTTACAAACGGAAGTTCAAGTGAGGTTGACGCAACATGAATGTTTACTGTGTTGAGTACAAAAAACGTGAAGTTACAGGTGATAAGTGACAGTGTGAAGTGACAACAGGAAGTTACAGTGTTGAACGTTACAACATGAAGTGGAGTGGAAAAAATGGTTACAGTGTGGAAAATAGGTTTGTTGTCCAAATGAAAGGGTTACAGGTGAAGGTGGACAAACATGATAAAAATAAAAATAAAGTTACAGTGTGATAGTGTTGTCTGGTGGTTTGTTGTTACAACGTGAATATTGGTTACGTGTGAAGTAAGATGGGAAAGCGGGAATAGATTTATTTATTGTTTTTTTTTTAACATCGGGAAAAGTTCCAGGGTGAATAAAAAAAAGTGACAGCTGTGATTTACAACATGATGTTTAAACATGAATTACATCATGTAAGTTACAGTGTGAATTACAAAAAACCAACGTGAAGGTACAGGTGTAAGTTACAGTGTGAGAGTTACAGTGTGGAAGGTTACAGCAGTGTGAAGTTTACAACATGAAGTTACAGTGTGAAGTTACAGTGTGAAGTTACAGGTGAAGTTACAAATGAAGTTACAGTGTGAAGTTACAGCTGTGAAGTTACAGTGTGAAGTTACAACGTGAAGTTACAGTGTGAAGTTACAACAGGAAGTTACAGTGTGAAGTTACAACGTGAAGTTACAGTGTGAAGTTACAACAGGAAGTTACAGTGTGAAGTACAGTGTGAACTTACAACGTGAAGTAACAGTGTGAAGTTACAGTGTGAACTTACAGTGTGAACTTACAGTGTGAAGTTACAACGTGAAGTTACAACATGGAGTTACAACATGGAGTTACAGCATGGAGTTACAACAGGAAGTTACAGCATGGAGTTACAGCATGGAGTTACAGCATGGAGTTACAGCATGGAGTTACAACATGGAGTTACAGCATGGAGTTACAGCATGAGTTACAGCATGGAGTTACAGCATGGAGTTACTTCATGGAGTTATAGCATGGAGTTACAGCATGGAGTTACTTCATGGAGTTATAGCATGGAGTTACAACATGGAGTTATAGCATGGAGTTACAGCTGGAGTTACTTCATGGAGTTATAGCATGGAGTTACAGCATGGAGTTACAGCATGGAGTTACAGCATGGAGTTACTTCATGGAGTTATAGCATGGAGTTACAGCATGGATTTACTTCATGGAGTTACAGCATGGAGTTACTTCATGGAGTTACAGCATGGAGTTACAACATGGAGTTATAGCATGGAGTTATAGCATGGAGTTATAGCATGGAGTTACAGCATGGAGTTACATCATGGAGTTACAGCATGGAGTTATAGCATGGAATTATAGCATGGAGTTACTTCATGGAGTTACAGCATGGAGTTACAGCATGGAGTTACAACATGGAGTTATAGCATGGAGTTACTTCATGGAGTTACAGCATGGAGTTACAGCATGGAGTTACAACATGGAGTTATAGCATGGAGTTACTTCATGGAGTTACAGCATGGAGTTACTTCATGGAGTTATAGCATGGAGTTACTTCATGGAGTTACAGCATGGAGTTACATCATGGAGTTACAGCATGGAGTTATAGCATGGAATTATAGCATGGAGTTACTTCATGGAGTTACAGCATGGAGTTACAGCATGGAGTTACAACATGGAGTTATAGCATGGAGTTACTTCATGGAGTTACAGCATGGAGTTACAGCATGGAGTTACAGCATGGAGTTACTTCATGGAGTTATAGCATGGAGTTACTTCATGGAGTTACAGCATGGAGTTACAGCATGGAGTTACAGCATGGAGTTATAGCATGGAGTTATAGCATGGAGTTATAGCATGGAGTTATAGCATGGAGTTACAGCATGGAGTTACAGCATGGAGTTATAGCATGGAGTTATAGCATGGAGTTACAGCATGGAGTTACAGCATGGAGTTACAGCATGGAGTTACAGCATGGAGTTACAGCATGGAGTTATAGCATGGAGTTATAGCATGGAGTTATAGCATGGAGTTATAGCATGGAGTTATAGCATGGAGTTATAGCATGGAGTTACAGCATGGAGTTATAGCATGGAGTTATAGCATGGAGTTATAGCATGGAGTTATAGCATGGAGTTACATCATGGAGTTACAGCATGGAGTTATAGCATGGAATTATAGCATGGAGTTACAGCATGGAGTTATAGCATGGAGTTATAGCATGGAGTTACAGCATGGAGTTACAGCATGGAGTTACAGCATGGAGTTACAGCATGGAGTTACAGCATGGAGTTACAGCATGGAGTTACAACATGGAGTTATAGCATGGAGTTACAGCATGGAGTTACAGCATGGAGTTACAGCATGGAGTTATAGCATGGAGTTACAGCATGGAGTTACAGCATGGAGTTACAGCATGGAGTTACAGCATGGAGTTATAGCATGGAGTTACAGCATGGAGTTACAGCATGGAGTTACAGCATGGAGTTCCAGCATGGAGTTATAGCATGGAGTTACAGCATGGAGTTACAGCATGGCGTTATAGCATGGAGTTATAGCATGGAGTTACAGCATGGAGTTACAGCATGGAGTTATAGCATGGAGTTACAGCATGGAGTTACAGCATGGAGTTACAACATGGAGTTACAGCATGGAGTTACAACATGGAGTTATAGCATGGAGTTACAGCATGGAGTTACAGCATGGAGTTATAGCATGGAGTTATAGCATGGAGTTACAGCATGGAGTTACAGCATGGAGTTACAGCATGGAGTTACAGCATGGAGTTACAGCATGGAGTTACAGCATGGAGTTACAACATGGAGTTATAGCATGGAGTTACAGCATGGAGTTACAGCATGGAGTTACAGCATGGAGTTATAGCATGGAGTTACAGCATGGAGTTACAGCATGGAGTTACAGCATGGAGTTACAGCATGGAGTTATAGCATGGAGTTACAGCATGGAGTTACAGCATGGAGTTACAGCATGGAGTTACAGCATGGAGTTATAGCATGGAGTTACAGCATGGAGTTACAGCATGGAGTTACAGCATGGAGTTACAGCATGGAATTATAGCATGGAGTTACAGCATGGAGTTACAGCATGGAGTTACAGCATGGAGTTATAGCATGGAGTTACAGCATGGAGTTACAGCATGGCGTTATAGCATGGAGTTATAGCATGGAGTTATCCTTTAACAGAGCAGTAAAACCAGATCAAGGACAAAAACAAGCACATTAGTGCACATTAAACCACCACAGACTGTCTGGATCTGGCTAATTTCTGTTTGAGTGGGGCTTTCCCTTTGTGCATCAAATCTTCTTATCTGTGCTAATCCTTCTGCTGAGTGGGGTCCACACACACTGATGACTCTGTGTGTGTGTGTGTGTGTGTGTGTGTGTGTGTGTGTGTGTGTGTGTGTGTGTGTGTGTGAGTCTAACTGGGGATTCCTTTTAGCCTGGCTGGTACCAGCGCTGAAATACCGTTTGTATAATTGTCTGATATTGTTATTGTTATTGTTGTTGTCACCATGCCCGAGTGGTCAAGGAGGTGAGGAGAAGCGCACGACTCCAAAAGGTGTTCAAATAGAAATATGTTTTATTTTTGCTTCCCCACGACAGGGTTGCCTCCACCACACACACACCAAAAACACAGAATGACCACCTTTTAAGAAGGCTTCGACCTTAATTGAATGGGTTAGGCTAACCCTAACCCATTCACATTAAATATATAAATACCCAGTAAATACATCCCCACAATAAATGATTCATAAACAGATTAAATATACGTATATGTTTATATATATAGTAATGCATACAGTAATGCATTACTTGTTGCTGTAACGCAGTAATATAACGCAGTACTTCTGAAATATGGGTAATATAATCCCGTTACTATTCTCAGTAACAGTTACAACACATTTTAAATGATGTGGTGTTTAGTTTCTAAGAACTCACAAACATCACAAGACATTCTGACACCAGAGAAACAACTGCAGGTAGAATAGTAACTCAGTAAGCCTGTTTCCTATTGGTTCAGAGGGCTGCAGGAACAGATTCACCATGCAGAGCTGCAGGAACAGACTCACAGTGCAGAGCTGCAGGCTCACCATGCAGAGCTGCAGGCTCACAGTGTAGAGCTGCAGGCTCACAGTGCAGAGCTGCAGGAACAGATTCACCATGCAGAGCTGCAGGAACAGATTCACCATGCAGAGCTGCAGGCTCACAGTGCAGAGCTGCAGGCTCACCATACAGAGCTGCATGCTCACCATGCAGAGCTGCAGGCTGAAGCAACAGAAGGTCACTCTCTCTGGGTCTGCTGCTTGAACCCAGAGACCTTCAGAGTCTCGTGGCAGAGTGTTGAAGATCTGCAGCCTCTGTCCTCTGTGGAATCTCCGGCTTTTAGAAAGCTTGTCAGCCAAACCCCAGCTAACTCACCAATGACCAGGTGAGCTAACGCTGCATAGAGACTGGTTCCTATCCAGCAGGTCACAGGGCCGTGCAGAGGCTCCACTAACATGTTATTAATGACACACAGAGACGTCACGGTACTGGTATCACATATTATCCAGCCCACTGAAACGGAGCAGGAGTTTAACCTCTAGCTCTTTCCTCATGTTCAGCATGTACTGCCAGATAGAGAGCTTTAATTACTGAGCTGCAGTAAACTACATGTTAGCATTTAAAGCCAAACTTTAGAGGTTATTCTGGTATATATATATATATATATAAACAGTGGGTAAAATGAGCACTGAACACGTCAGCCTTTCTCTCTGTAAATAGATCTCTAAAGCTGCTGTAGACATGACATTTTTCATCAGCTGTCAGTAACAACCCATGCAATCCACACATGCACAGAATCAAACCATAGATGTCCATAGATGAAGTGATGTGTATTAAAATGGAATGACACAGGGGAAAAGTACTGAACCCTGTAGATTAAGTACCTCCAAAATAAACAGCAGGACGTCGGATATGAAACAAAGGCTTCTTTATGTAGAGAAATCAGTAGCGAATTACACGTTCAGCAAACACCACAAAACATACAATCAACAGCTCCATGTATGCTAGTCATTTTTCGTATACGCGGCACTTCTTTTCATCCTAAGGAAAACGCGTAACTCTTGTTTTAGCCGCTAAGCATTCTGGTAGTTCAGTTTCTTAACCCTTTGTTAGGCAATAGAACAGAAAACATATCTCAAATCAATATCAATCAGATAGAATACAACCAAATATAAGGATTTCTAACTCTCCTTTTAACTGTAAACAGTAACACAACCTTTAGCAGCTTTCTGTGCATTAAATCAATCAACAGATTCAATCATTCATCTTAAACTGTAAGCTATTAAGTTACAACATTCTCCCCCCGAAGAAGTACTCTGGTCATCTAAATCTCCAGACAATACAGTAACTGAATAGGTCTCCTCAACAAAGTCCCTGATGTAGTGCGAACTGATTACGACCTAACAAGACCAGTTCTGGAAAACAGTTCTTTGATTCTTCCCAGTTTCCAGATTTGTCTGGGTGTGTGATCTTCTCCAATGAGTACGACGTCACCCACTTTCAGTGGGGTGGGTGTCGGTGTGTCACAGCGGTGTGCTGACTTCAAGTCTAGTAGGTAATCTTTGCGCCAGGCATTCCAGAAGCTGGTTGTGAGTCTCTGCCTGTACTTCCATCTTCGTGTGATCTCTGCCTTGTTAGCAGTTGGGTGCTGTGTTTCAGCTGGGAATGGCTTGGGTGGTAGAGAGGTCAGCCGTTTACCCACCAGGAAGTGAGCTGGAGTCAGTGGCTGTGGCTCATCCACTTCATTATGCACAAAGGTCAGAGGCCTAGAGTTTAGTGTAGCCTCGACCTCTGTCAGGACTGTGCACATTTCTTCGAAGTTGAGTGAAGCTCTTCCAAGAACTTTCTTCAGGCATGTTTTTACTGATCGGACGAGCCTCTCCCAGAATCCGCTCCACCAGGCTGCTCGCTCAGCGATGAATCTCCAAGTGATTCCCCTTTCTGAGAAGAACTGCAGCAGTTCAGGGTCTTTGATGGCTTTCCACAGCTCTTTCAAGTCCTGATCAGCTCTCTTGAACGTTCTTGCGGGGTCTGAGTAGATTACCTTGCATAATCCTCTTCTAGCAATGAATCTTTTCAGCGCTAACAGGAATGTCTCTGTTGACTGATCTGAGACTAGCTCCAAGTGTACGGCTCTGGTTACCGCACAGGTGAATAGCGCGATGTATGACCCTTTTACAGAATCCTCCGCTTTCACATAAAGCGGTCCTGCAAAATCCACACCTGTGACTTCGAATGGTGGGGATTTCAGTTATTCTGTCCTTTGGTAAAGGTGCAGTGATCTGCCTTCCAGCCTTTGCCTTGAATCTTTTGCAGATTGTGCATCTTGCCACAACACTCTTGACCAGCTGCCTTGCGCGCATGATCCAGTATCTCTCCCTAACTTGTACGAGGGTGTCTCTCACTCCTGAATGCATCACCTTCTCATGACAGTACTGTATGAGCCTTTCTGAATATTTATGCTTGCTGGGCAGGATCCATGGGTGCTGCTCTCTGAATGTGAAGTCAGACTGCTGCAGCCTTCCTCCCACACTGAGCAGTTCATGTTCATCCAGGAATGGCTTGAGTTCTTTAATCTTACAGTCCCTGAGGCCCTTTCCTGTCTTTAGTTGTTTGATCTCTTGACTGAAACTCTGTTGTTGTGTTATCTTGATCCAGTACCTTTCGGCCTCGAAGAGCTCGTCAGCAGTCAGTTCTCCTCTTGTCTTTGGTTTTGTTGGAGCATTTGCTATGAATCTCTTTATCCAGGCTGTCACTCTGAAGACTCTTTTCAGTCTGCTGTATCTGGCTAGCTCCAGCACTGGTTCAGTGAGGTCTGCGTCATTTGCAGCAAGCTGTACAGTGACTTGGTGACTCGACTTGAGTTCTGTGTTCGCCCTTTCTGGAACATAATCATCATCAGTCTCCTCTGACTGATCGGCTGATGTCACAATGCTGGGACCATTCCACCACAGATGGCTATGTTTCAAGTTTTCAACAGTGTGTCCTCTGGTGGGGAGGTCAGCTGGATTTATCTTTCCTGCAATGTGTGACCACGACTCTGGGTTGGTCAGTGACTGGATCTCGGTCACTCTATTTGCGACAAACTGTTTCCACTTCTGAGCAGAGCTGCAGATCCAATGCAGCGTAATCATAGAATCTGTCCACATTCTTATCTGAATTGGTTCCATTTTCAGAGTCATCATCAAGTTGTTTGCTCGTCTCGCTCCGATCACAGCTCCCATGAGCTCTAGGCGTGGCAGTGTCATTTTCTTGAGAGGGGCCACCCTGGATTTGGACGCGACTAGGCTCATTGTAGGTTCTCCGTCTTGAGTTTCACCTTGCAGGTAGGCTACAGCACTGTAAGCTCTTTCACTGGCGTCACAGAACACATGTAGTTTCAGGGCATGCTTGTTCTCTGACTGCGTGTCTGTTCGGTACCACCTTGGTATGGCGAGTTGGTGTCGCTGGGGCAGTTCTAAACACCACTGTTGCCATTCTCGAGTCAGATCGGGTGGTAGCTCCTCATCCCTGGAGAGTCCTCTCTCCCACATTTCTTGAAACATGCACTTGATTCTGATGGTGAAGGGAGTCAGGAACCAAAGCGGGTCATAGATACGTGCGGATGACTGTAGAACGCTCCTCTTTGTGTTCTTCTTTTGCTTTAGAATGCTCACTAGCGGTCTGAGGTCAAGGGTGAAGTCATCGGTCTCTGGTCTCCACACTAAGCCTAACACCTTCAGCACTGCTCTGGGTGTCTCTGGCGCCAGTGTGTGGTCTGTTGTGCTCTCCTCCCATTTCCTCTTCAGCTCAGGAGAGTTGGTCATCCACTTGCAGAGGTCCATGCCTGCGGTTGACAGCATTTGCTTAGCGGTGGTTGTTACATAGTAAGCCTCTTCCACAGTGCGTGAGCTTGCAATAAAGTCATCAACATAGAGTGACTCTCTTATTGTCTCTACAACTTGTGGCTGTTCGGTTTCATAATTTTGCAGATGCTTTCTGATTGTAGCGGCGAGTAAGAAGGGACTTGGGGAGGCTCCAAACACCACTCTTGTCATCCTCAGCATCCGCAGCCTTTCATCCTGTTCTCCATTTGGTGGGCCCGAGAGCCACAGGAACCTCACTGCGTCTCTGTCTGTCTCGGCGAGGGATATCTGCAGAAACGCCTTTTTTATGTCTGCCATGAAGGCGATCTCATGTTTTCTGAACCTAATCAGGAGGCTGAGAATATCCGGATTTAGGTTTGGTCCTGTGAGTAAACAGTCATTGAGAGATGGATAGCCATCTTCATGGGACGACGCATCAAATACCACTCTCAATTTTGTGGTCACCTTGTCCTCTCGGAGAACTGCGTGGTGAGGTAAGTAGTATTTCACATTGTCTGCATTTGCGTTGTCCTTTGGCACATCCTCTGCCATGTTCTGTTGTTAAGTAGTCCTCCTCTACTTCATTGTATCTGCTGTACAGTGTAACATCTTTCTTTAGTCTTCTCTTCAGACCTTCAAACCTCCTTTTGGCAACTCTGTAGTTGTCTTGGAGTTCTGCTCTTTCTGGTTTCCATGGCAACTCCACGTGGTATCGTCCATTTTTGAAGGTTGTCGTTCTTTCGAACATCTGCAGAGCCTCCTCTTCTGCTGGGTTCTGTGTTTTCACACTTGTGATACCCAGAGACTCAATTTCCCAGAATGCATTCAGTTGCTTGGAGACAAGTGTGTCTTCATCAAGTGGTATGAACATGCAGGCAGCCTCTGCGACACTTGACATGGACACTGGTCCCTGCACAGACCATCCAAAGGTGCTCTCCAATGCAACCAATGTCTCTGTGAGTCTCTCCACCCTTCCTGATACTATTTGCCAATAGTAGTCTGCTCCTATCAGGATGGAGAGCTCAGGATCACCGTCATCGCCGGGGAAGTCTGCTAGTTGCAGTCCCCTTTTCTTAAGCTCATGTTGAATCTGGTCACCAGGAACCTTCATCACAGCTGAGCACACCTGTGGGGTTTCTACAGCTTCTATTTCAATTCTCTGCTGGCTGTCCCAGACATTCTCCATGATTACCTTAACTGTGTTGCGTTGTGACCTTGTGGGGACAGAGGAGCCAAACGTGTGAAGAGTGAGTGTCTCTTGTCTGATTACTGGTAACTTCAGGCTCTTCACTAGGTTTTCATGGATGAAGCTTCTCTGACTGCCTCCATCGAGTAAGCAGCGAGCTATTTTTCTGCCTGATGGACCTTGCACCCACGCCTTAGCAGTTTGGAGCAGCACAGTGTTCTGTCCATCTGTTTTCATCCTCACTGAATGAGGAATGACTGAGGAAACAACAGCATCTTCAGTAACAGTGTGGGGCTGCACCTCACTTCTCTCACCCGTGCACACAGCAATGTGATGTCTTCTTCCACATTTTTCACATGACACATCCTTCATCTTGCAGAATCTTGCAATGTGTTTCCGTCCTAAACACACAAAGCATCTTCCCATTTTCTAGAGTTTGTCTTTGCGTTCAGGAACGTTGTGATCTGGGCAATGTTCAGATTTATGTTCTGCACTGTCACAGAACAAACAGTTGTATGTCTTCTGGCTGGCTGTGTGCAGTGCAGCAGCAGATTGCATGCTAGGTCCTTTCATTTTCACTTCATTGAATGAACGTGACTGCTTCCATGGCTTGTTTTCTGCTTTATGTTCTGTTCTATATGAATTTGTCATTTGCAGTGCTCTTTCCCTGCTCTGAACCTCCTTCTGTAGGAATGTGACTATTTCAGCAACCTTCCATTCATCATCCACTCCCCTCTGACGACTATATTCAAGAGCTATGTCATCTGGAATCATCTGCAGTAAGATTGGGCATAGTAGGCTTCCGTAGGTTTCTGACACTACACCCAGTGACTCCAAGCTCCTAATCTGAATTTCACATTCATCATATAACCGCCTCAATGCATTCACATCAGATGATTTCTTTACAGGGTTTAGATTTAGTAGCTTTGACATGTGAGCACTGATCACCAGATCTGTGATTGCGCTGTCATAATTTACATCTGTTAACACCAGTCCTGCTTCTGCCTTTGCAGCTGCACCAGTGAGGTAGGTTTTCAGATAGGTAAATTTCTCTCTCTTGCACAGTGCATCATTTTCGTGTATAGCAGTCTCATATTGGCTCCAAAACTCTTGCCACATACTGACATCACCTTTGTATTTGTCAATAATCAACCTTGGTAGCTTTACTGATTCTCTGTGGTATTGAGTTACCTGAAGCGTCACTCACTCTTGGATGTGCTGCGCTTTGGTTCACCTCCTCCCTTTTCTTTATCGTGCGCTGCTCAGTTCAGACAGACTGTCCTCCTTAGCCGACAGCATTTCCAATAAAGTGCTCAAGTGATCAGTATCTGGATCTGGCTTGGCCATTTCTGAGTCAATATGATTAATAAGTCTTGTAGTGGCACCTCTGATTGTACCTCGCTTTCGTCTCATTCTTTCCGCTTCTATCCGACGTTCGTCTCCTGTCATTCCCGCAGCTCCGGCTGCATCTCCGATTGAGTCCTCCTGGCTCATCTTATCCCTGGTTTCGGCACCAAAAATGTAGATTAAGTACCTCCAAAATAAACAGCAGGACGTCGGATATGAAAACAAAGGCTTCTTTATGTAGAGAAATCAGTAGCGAATTACACGTTCAGCAAACACCACAAAACATACAATCAACAGCTCCATGTATGCTAGTCATTTTTCGTATACGCGGCACTTCTTTCATCCTAAGGAAAACGCGTAACTCTTGTTTTAGCCGCTAAGCATTCTGGTAGTTCAGTTTCTTAACCCTTTGTTAGGCAATAGAACAGAAAACATATCTCAAATCAATATCAATCAGACAGAATACAACCAAATATAAGGATTTCTAACTCTCCTTTTAACTGTAAACAGTAACACAACCTTTAGCAGCTTTCTGTGCATTAAATCAATCAACAGATTCAATCATTCATCTTAAACTGTAAGCTATTAAGTTACAACAAACACGCTTACTGAAATGTATTTAATCCTTGGTACAAAAGCCTCTGTTGGTAATGACAGCTCCAAGACGCCTCCTGTATGGAGAAACCAGTCTCACGCTCAGGTGTGATTTCGGTCCATTCTTCCAAACTGTCTTCAGGTCTTGGAGGTTCCGTGGGCCTCTTCTATGAACTCTGTAGTTCTTTCCATAGATGTTCTGTTGGACTCAAGTCAGGTGATTGGCTGGTCCATTCTAGCAGCTTCATTTTCTTTCTCTGAAACCAGTTGAGAGTTTCCTTGGCTGTGTGTTTGGGGTCATTGTCTTGCTGAAATGTCCGCCCTCATTTCATCTTCCTCATCCTGGTAGATGGCAGCACATTTCTAGCAAGAATGTCTCTGTACATTTCTCCGTTCATCCTTCCTTCAAGTATATAAAGTTTGCCAGTGCCGTTTGCTGAACAGCCCCACACCCTGATGCTCCCCCCTCCAAACTTCCCTGTGTGGTGTTTCTGGGGGGATGTGCAGTGCCATCTGACCTCCACACATGCTGTGTGTTATGGCTTCCAAAGAGTTCCATTGTGGACTCACCTGAGCAGACGATATTCTCCCAGTATTTCACAGGCTTGTCTAAATGTTGAGCAGCAAACTTTAACCGAGCTTCAGCATGCTTCTTCTTCAGCGATGGAGTCTTGCGTGGTGAGCGTGCGTACAGGCGGTGGCGGCTGAGTGCATTACTCATTGTTCTCTTTGAAACACTTGGACCTGCTGATTCCAGGTCTCCACAAGCGGTCATTCAGGACATTCAGGAGTTCAGAAATCCTTCGGTAACACCATCAGTTTGTTTTGCAACAGTAAGGTTGCAAAGGTCTTGAGAGAGCTCTTTGCTTTTACCCATCATGAGATCTTTCTTGTGTGACACCTCGGTAATGAGAGACCTTTTTATGAGCCATCAGTTGGGACTGAAACAGCTGATATTCATTTGCACTGACGAGGGGCAGGACTGCTTTCTACTCACTGATAGATTTCAGCTGGTGTCTTGGCTTTCCATGCCTTTTTGCACCTCCCTTTCTTCACGTGTTCAATACTTTTCCCCTGTGTCATTCCATTTGAACACACATCACTTAATCTATGGACATCTATGGTTTGATTTCTGTGCATGTGTGGATTGCATGGGTTGTTACTGACAGCTGATGAAAATGTCATGTCAACAGCAGCTTTAGAGATCTATTTACTGAGAGAAACGGTGACGATTTCAGTGCTCATTTTACCTGCTGTATATATATATATAACCAAACAGTGCTGGCAAGTTACTTCCAGAATGTAATCCAGTACATGTTCCTTACTCCTGTCTCTTTAAAGTAATAAGGGACATTACATCATCACTGTCTGAACTGTGATGCGTTACTCTACTCTGAGTTACTCTGAGTCGATCTCACCAGAATAACCTCTAAAGTTTGGCTTTAAATGCTAACATGTAGTTTACTGCAGCTCAGTAATTAAAGCTCTCTATCTGGCAGTACATGCTGAACATGAGGAAAGAGCTAGAGGTTAAACTGCTGCTCCGTTTCAGTGGGCTGGATAATATGTGATACCTGTACCGTGACGTCTCTGTGTGTCATTAATAACATGTGAGTGGAGCCTCTGCACGGGTTAGGGTCAGAGAGAAACGGTGACGTGTTCAGTACTTATTTTACCCGCTGTATAGATATATAGATATGTGCAAAGTCTGCCGTAACCTCCCCTCTGCCTAATTCCCACTTGTTGTCTCCCTCCCGGAACTATTTATAGAGGTGCCGGTCCCCGGGGAACACTTTTACCCGAACACCTTGGGAGATAGACAAAGGCAGAGGTAAGTTTCTACAACAATCATATCAGTGCGTTGAACTGCGTTCTATTTACTTTAGGCACTATCACCCATATTTATTACCCCAGCGACAATAATAATAACAACAACAACAACAACAATAATAACAACAACAATAATAATAATAACAACAACAAACAACAACAATAATAATAATAATAACAATAATAATAATTATAATAATAATAATAATAACAATAATAATAATTATAATAATAATAATAATTATAATAACAACAACAATAATAACAATAACAACAACAAACAACAACAACAATAATAATTATAATAATAATAATAATAATAATAACAATAATAATAATAATTATAATAACAACAACAACAATAATAACAACAACAATAATAACAATAATAATAACAACAACAATAATAATTATAATAATAATAACAATAATAATAACAACAACAACAACCATAATAATAACAACAATAATAATAATAATAATGATAATACAAATAATAATAATAATAATAACAACAACAACAAACAACAACAACAATAATAATAATAATAACAACAACAATAATAATAATGATAATACAAATAATAATAATAACAACAACAACAAACAACAACAACAACAATAATAATGATAATAATGATAATACAAATAATAATAATAACAACAACAACAAACAACAACAACAATAATAATAATAATAATAATAATAATAATAATAATAATAAAAGTAATAATAATAATAATAATAACAACAAACAACAACAACAACAACAACAATAATAATAATAATAATAATAATAATAATAATAATAATAATAATAATAACAATAATGAGTCAGAGGTCCAGGGTTCAGAGGATCAGGGTTCAGAGGATCAGGGTTCAGAGGATCAGGGTTCAGGGGACCAGGGTTCAGAGGTCCAGGGTTCAGAATACCAGGGTTCAGAGGTCCAGGGTTCAGAGGTCCAGGGTTCAGAGGTCCAGGGCTCAGAGTACCAGGGTTCAGAGTACCAGGGTTCAGAGGATTAGGGTTCAGAGGATTAGGGTTAGGGTTGTGAGTCCTGCAGAGTTCATGGCTGATGAAAACACTTCAGAGGGTGAACACTACAGGTACGGATGCCGCAGGGTAGAGGAAAAGTAGTTTTACTAAAGTTTGAATCCCCGTGAGAACTCACTTCCTGTTATGAGCGCTAAGAGGATGTTGACTTCATTAAAGAAGGAGCACTGAGAACAATGATAATCACATTATTGTGCAATGACAATAAAGTGGACTCTAATTACTACAGCGGGGATTATAGAGCGCTGCAGATTACCATGCACTAGAATCTGTGCTGCAGGGCATTAGCTGAGTATGTGAAGCAGATTAAATGCATCGTCACGGGATGAGGCAGGAAGTCAGCGACAGCATCTCCGCTGCCATACAGCGCTGTACGGTAGAACCCATTCATCTGTTCTATTGGGACCCGGACTCTGCTTATTCATCGCAGTCTCTAACAGGTCTTCCATCTGGGTCTGATCTCTGCACGCTTCCTAGTCCCTGCACAATTTTTAGTCTCTAGTCCCTGCACAATTTGTAGTCTCTAGTCCCTGCACACATGCTAGACTTTGCACAATTTCTAGTCCCTGCACACTTCCTAGTCCCTGCACACTTTCTAGTATCTGCACACTTCCTAGTCTCCACACTTTCTAGTCCCTGCACACTTTGTAATATCTGCACACTTCCTAGTCTCTGCACACTTCCTAGTCTCCACACTTTCTAGTCTCTGCACACTTTGTAATATCTGCACACTTCCTAGTCTCTGCACACTTTCTAGTCTCTGGACACGTTCTAGTCTCTGCACACTTCCTAGTCTCTGGACACTTCCTAGTCTCTGCACACTTCCTAGTCTCTGCACACTTTCTTGTCCCAACAAACTTCCTACTCTCTTGAAACTTTGTAGTCTTTGCACACTTCCTAGTCCTTACACAATTGTTAGTCTCTAGTCTCTGCACACTTTCTAGTCCCTGCACACTTTCTAGTCCCTGCACACTTTCTAGTCTCTGCACACTTCCTAGTCTCTGCACACTTCCTAGTAGCTGCACACTTTCTAGTCCCTGCACACTTCCTAGTCCCTGCACATGTTTTAGTCTTTGCACACTTTCTAGTCTCTGCACACTTTCTAGTCCCTGTACACTTCCTAGTCTCTGCACACTTCCTATTCCCAACACACTTCCTAGTTCCTGCACACTTCCTAGTCCCTGCACATTTCCTAGTCTCTGCACACTTCCTAGTCCCTGCACACTTTCTAGTCTCTGCACACTTTCTAGTCTCTGCACACTTCCTAGTCCCTGCACACTTCCTAGTCTCTGCACACTTTCTAATCTCTGCACACTATCTAATCTCTGCACACTTCCTAGTCCCTGCACACTTTCTAGTCTCTGCACACTCCCTAGTCACTGCACACTTCCTAGTCTCTGCACACTTCCTAGTCTCTGTACACTTCATAGTCTCTGCACACTTCCTAGTCTCTGCACACTTTCTAGTCCCTGCACACTTTCTAGTCTCTGCACACTTTCTAGTCTCTGCACACTTTCTAGTCCAAACACACTTCCTAGTCTCTCCATACTTTATTGTCTCTTCACACTTCCTAGTCTCTGCACACTTTCTAGTCTCTGGACACGTTCTAGTCTCTGCGCACTTTGTAATATCTGCACACTTTCTAGTCTCTGGACTCTTTCTAGTCCCTGCACACGTTCTTGTCTCTGCACACTTCCTAGTCTCTGCACACTTTGTAATATCTGCACACTTCCTAGTCTCTGCACACATTCTAGTCTCTGGACACTTCTTAGTCTCTGCACACTTTGTAGTCTCTGCACACTTCCTAGTCTCTGCACACTTCCTAGTCTCTGCACACTTCCTAGTCTCTGCACACTTTCTAGTCTCTGCACACTTCCTAGTCTCCACACTTTCTAGTCTCTGCACACTTTGTAATATCTGCACACTTCCTAGTCTCTGCACACTTCCTAGTCTCCACACTTTCTAGTCTCTGCACACTTTGTAATATCTGCACACTTCCTAGTCTCTGCACACTTCCTAGTCTCTTCACACTTTCTAGTCCCTGCACACGTTCTAGTCTCTGCACACTTTGTAATATCTGCACACTTCCTAGTCTCTGCACACTTCCTAGTCTCTGCACACTTCCTAGTCTCTGCACTCTTTTTCTAGTCCCTGCACACGTTCTTGTCTCTGCACACTTCCTAGTCTCTGCACACTTTGTAATATCTGCACACTTCCTAGTCTCTGGACACATTCTAGTCTCTGGACACTTCTTAGTCTCTGCACACTTTGTAGTCTCTGCACACTTCCTAGTCTCTGCACACTTCCTAGTCTCTGCACACTTTGTAGTCTCTGGACACGTTCTAGTCTCTGCACACTTCCAAGTCTCTGCACACTTCCTAGTCTCTGCACACTTTCTAGTCTCTGGACACGTTCTAGTCTCTGCACACTTCCTAGTCTCTGCACACTTCCAAGTCTCTGCACACTTCCTAGTCTCTGCACACTTTCTAGTCTCTGGACACATCCTAGTCTCTGCACACTTCCTAGTCTCTGCACACTTTCTAGTCTCTGCACACTTCCTAGTCTCTGCACACTTTGTAGTCTCTGGACACGTTCTAGTCTCTGCACACTTCCAAGTCTCTGCACACTTCCTAGTCTCTGCACACTTTCTAGTCTCTGGACACGTTCTAGTCTCTGCACACTTCCTAGTCTCTGCACACTTCCAAGTCTCTGCACACTTCCTAGTCTCTGCACACTTTCTAGTCTCTGGACACATCCTAGTCTCTGCACACTTCCTAGTCTCTGCACACTTTCTAGTCTCTGCACACTTCCTAGTCTCCACACTTTCTAGTCTCTGCACACTTTGTAATATCTGCACACTTCCTAGTCTCTGCACACTTCCTAGTCTCCACACTTTCTAGTCTCTGCACACTTTGTAATATCTGCACACTTCCTAGTCTCTGCACACTTCCTAGTCTCTTCACACTTTCTAGTCCCTGCACACGTTCTAGTCTCTGCACACTTTGTAATATCTGCACACTTCCTAGTCTCTGCACACTTCCTAGTCTCCACACTTTCTAGTCTCTGCACACTTTGTAATATCTGCACACTTCCTAGTCTCTGCACACTTCCTAGTCTCTTCACACTTTCTAGTCCCTGCACACGTTCTAGTCTCTGCACACTTTGTAATATCTGCACACTTCCTAGTCTCTGCACACTTCCTAGTCTCTGCACTCTTTTTCTAGTCCCTGCACACGTTCTTGTCTCTGCACACTTCCTAGTCTCTGCACACTTTGTAATATCTGCACACTTCCTAGTCTCTGGACACATTCTAGTCTCTGGACACTTCTTAGTCTCTGCACACTTTGTAGTCTCTGCACACTTCCTAGTCTCTGCACACTTCCTAGTCTCTGCACACTTTGTAGTCTCTGGACACGTTCTAGTCTCTGCACACTTCCAAGTCTCTGCACACTTCCTAGTCTCTGCACACTTTCTAGTCTCTGGACACGTTCTAGTCTCTGCACACTTCCTAGTCTCTGCACACTTCCAAGTCTCTGCACACTTCCTAG
Source organism: Eleginops maclovinus (assembly GCF_036324505.1). Classification (NCBI taxonomy): domain Eukaryota; kingdom Metazoa; phylum Chordata; class Actinopteri; order Perciformes; family Eleginopidae; genus Eleginops; species Eleginops maclovinus. Next base: position 4,319,043 of record NC_086352.1, on the reverse strand, counting down.
TCTCTGCACACTTTCTAGTCTCTGGACACATCCTAGTCTCTGCACACTTCCTAGTCTCTGCACACTTTCTTGTCCCAACAAACTTCCTACTCTCTTGAAACTTTGTAGTCTTTGCACACTTCCTAGTCCTTACACAATTTTTAGTCTCTAGTCTCTGCACACTTCCTAGTCTCTGCACACTTTCTAGTCCCTGCACACTTTCTAGTCCCTGCACACTTTCTAGTCTCTGCACACTTCCTAGTCTCTGCACACTTCCTAGTAGCTGCACACTTTCTAGTCTCTGCAAACTTCCTAGTCTCTGCACACTTCCTAGTCTCTGCACACTTTCTAGTCCCTGCACACTTCCTAGTCCCTGCACATGTTTTAGTCTTTGCACACTTTCTAGTCTCTGCACACTTTCTAGTCCCTGTACACTTCCTAGTCTCTGCACACTTCCTATTCCCAATACACTTCCTAGACCCTGCACACTTCCTAGTCCCTGCACACTTCCTAGTCTCTGCACACTTCCTAGTCCATGCGCACTTTCTAGTCTCTGCACACTTTCTAGTCTCTGCACACTTCCTAGTCCCTGCACACTTCCTAGTCTCTGCACACTTTCTAATCTCTGCAAACTATCTAATCTCTGCACACTTCCTAGTCCCTGCACACTTTCTAGTCTCTGCACACTCCCTAGTCTCTGCACACTTCCTAGTCCCTGCACACTTTATAGTCTCTGCACACTTCCTAGTCTCTGTACACTTCATAGTCTCTGCACACTTCCTAGTCTCTGCACACTTTCTAGTCCCAACACACTTCCTAGTCTCTCCACTCTTTATAGTCTCTGCACACTTCCTAGTCTCTGCGCACTTTCTAGTCTCTGCACACTTTCTAGTCCAAACACACTTCCTAGTCTCTCCATACTTTATTGTCTCTTCACACTTCCTAGTCTCTGCACACTTTCTAGTCTCTGGACACGTTCTAGTCTCTGCGCACTTTCTAATCCCTGCACACTTTCTAGTCCATGCACACTTTCTAGGTTCTGCACACTTTCTAGTCTCTGGACACGTTCTAGTCTTTGCACACTTCCTAGTCTCTGCACACTTTGTAATATCTGCACACTTCCTAGTCTCTGCACACTTCCTAGTCTCTTCACACTTTCTAGTCCCTGCACACGTTCTAGTCTCTGCACACTTTGTAATATCTGCACACTTCCTAGTCTCTGGACACATTCTAGTCTCTGGACACTTCTTAGTCTCTGCACACTTTGTAGTCTCTGCACACTTCCTAGTCTCTGCACACTTTGTAATCTCTGGACACGTTCTAGTCTCTGGACACGTTCTAGTCTCTACACACTTCCAAGTCTCTGCACACTTCCTAGTCTCTGCACACTTTCTAGTCTCTGGACACGTTCTAGTCTCTGCACACTTCCTAGTCTCTGCACACTTCCAAGTCTCTGCACACTTCCTAGTCTCTGCACACTTTCTAGTCTCTGGACACATCCTAGTCTCTGCACACTTCCTAGTCTCTGCACACTTTCTTGTCCCAACAAACTTCCTACTCTCTTGAAACTTTGTAGTCTTTGCACACTTCCTAGTCCTTACACAATTGTTAGTCTCTAGTCTCTGCACACTTCCTAGTCTCTGCACACTTTCTAGTCCCTGCACACTTTCTAGTCCCTGCACACTTTCTAGTCTCTGCACACTTCCTAGTCTCTGCACACTTCCTAGTAGCTGCACACTTTCTAGTCTCTGCAAACTTCCTAGTCTCTGCACACTTCCTAGTCTCTGCACACTTTCTAGTCCCTGCACACTTCCTAGTCCCTGCACATGTTTTAGTCTTTGCACACTTTCTAGTCTCTGCACACTTTCTAGTCCCTGTACACTTCCTAGTCTCTGCACACTTCCTATTCCCAATACACTTCCTAGACCCTGCACACTTCCTAGTCCCTGCACACTTCCTAGTCTCTGCACACTTCCTAGTCCATGCGCACTTTCTAGTCTCTGCACACTTTCTAGTCTCTGCACACTTCCTAGTCCCTGCACACTTCCTAGTCTCTGCACACTTTCTAATCTCTGCAAACTATCTAATCTCTGCACACTTCCTAGTCCCTGCACACTTTCTAGTCTCTGCACACTCCCTAGTCTCTGCACACTTCCTAGTCCCTGCACACTTTATAGTCTCTGCACACTTCCTAGTCTCTGTACACTTCATAGTCTCTGCACACTTCCTAGTCTCTGCACACTTTCTAGTCCCAACACACTTCCTAGTCTCTCCACTCTTTATAGTCTCTGCACACTTCCTAGTCTCTGCGCACTTTCTAGTCTCTGCACACTTTCTAGTCCAAACACACTTCCTAGTCTCTCCATACTTTATTGTCTCTTCACACTTCCTAGTCTCTGCACACTTTCTAGTCTCTGGACACGTTCTAGTCTCTGCGCACTTTCTAATCCCTGCACACTTTCTAGTCCATGCACACTTTCTAGGTTCTGCACACTTTCTAGTCTCTGGACACGTTCTAGTCTTTGCACACTTCCTAGTCTCTGCACACTTTGTAATATCTGCACACTTCCTAGTCTCTGCACACTTCCTAGTCTCTTCACACTTTCTAGTCCCTGCACACGTTCTAGTCTCTGCACACTTTGTAATATCTGCACACTTCCTAGTCTCTGCACACTTCCTAGTCTCTGCACACTTTCTAGTCCCTGCACACGTTCTTGTCTCTGCACACTTTGTAATATCTGCACACTTCCTAGTCTCTGGACACATTCTAGTCTCTGGACACTTCTTAGTCTCTGCACACTTTGTAGTCTCTGCACACTTCCTAGTCTCTGCACACTTTGTAATCTCTGGACACGTTCTAGTCTCTGCACACTTCCAAGTCTCTGCACACTTCCTAGTCTCTGCACACTTTCTAGTCTCTGCACACTTCCTAGTCTCTGCACACTTTCTAGTCTCTGGAAACGTTCTAGTCTCTGGACACGTTCTAGTCTCTGTACACTTTCTAGTCTCTGCACACTTCCTAGTCTCTGCACACTTTCTAGTCCCAACACACTTCCTAGTCTCTCCACACTTTATAGTCTCTTCACACTTCCTAGTCTCTGCACACTTTCTAGTCTCTGGACACGTTCTAGTCTCTGCGCACTTTGTAATATCTGCACACTTTCTAGTCTCTGGACTCTTTCTAGTCCCTGCACACTTTCTAGTCCCTGCACACTTTCTAGTCTCTGCACACTTTCTAGTCTCTGGACACTTTGTAGTCTCTGGACACATTCTAGTCTTTGCACACTTCCTAGTCTCTGCACACTATGTAATATCTGCACACTTCCCAGTCTCTGGACACTTCCTAGTCTCTTCACACTTCCTAGTCTCTGCACACTTCCTAGTCTCTGCACACTTTGTAGTCTCTGGACACGTTTTAGTCTCTGCACACTTCCAAGTCTCTGCACACTTCCTAGTCTCTGCACACTTTCTAGTCTCTGGACACGTTCTAGTCTCTGCACACTTCCTAGTCTCTGGACACTTCTTAGTCTCTGCACACTTTCTAGTCTCTGGACACGTTCTAGTCTCTGCACACTTCCTAGTCTCTGGACACTTCTTAGTCTCTGCTAACTTCCTAGTCTCTGCACACTTCCTAGTCTCTGCACACTTTCTAGTCTCTGGACACGTTCTAGTCTTTGCACACTTTGTAGTCTCTGCACACTTTCTAGTCTCTGCACACGTTCTAGTCTCTGCACACTTCCTAGTCTCAGCACACTTCCTAGTCTCTTTACACTTCCTAGTCTCTGGACACTTTTCTAGTCTCTGGACACTTCCTAGTCTCTGCACACTTCCTAGTCTCTGCACACTTCCTAGTCTCTAGTCTCTGCACACTGCCTATTCTCTGCACACTTCCTAGTCCCTGCACACTTTCTAGTCTCTGGACAATTTTTAGTCTCTGCACACTTTCTAGTCTCTGGACACTTCCTAGTCTCTGCACAATTCCTAGTCTCTGCACACTTCCTCTTCTCTAGTCTCTGCACACTTCCTAGTCTCTGGACACTTTCTAGTCTCTGCACACTTCCTAGTCTCTGCACACTTCCTAGTCTCTGCACACTTCCTAGTCTCTGCACACTTTGTAGTCTCTGGACACTTTATAGTCTCTGCACACTTTCTAGTCTCTGCACACTTTCTAGTCTCTGGACACTTCCTAGTCTCTGCACACTTTCTAGTCTCTGCACACTTTCTAGTCTCTGCACACTTTCTAGTCTCTGCACACTTTCTAGTCTCTGGACACTTCCTAGTCTCTGCACAATTCCTAGTCTCTGCACACTTCCTCTTCTCTAGTCTCTGCACACTTCCTAGTCTCTGGACACTTTCTAGTCTCTGCACACTTCCTAGTCTCTGCACACTTCCTAGTCTCTGCACACTTCCTAGTCTCTGCACACTTTGTAGTCTCTGGACACTTTATAGTCTCTGCACACTCCCTAGTCTCTGGACACTTCCTAGTCTCTGCACACTTCCTAGTCTCTGCACACTTTGTAGTCTCTGGACACTTTATAGTCTCTGCACACTCCCTAGTCTCTGGACACTTCCTAGTCTCTGCACACTTCCTAGTCTCTGGACACTTTCTAGTCTCTGCACACTTCCTAGTCTCTGCACACTTCCTAGTCTCTGCACACTTCCTAGTCTCTGCACATTTCCTCGTCTCTGGACACTTTGTAGTCTCTGCACACTTTGTAGTCTCTGGGCACTTCATACTCTCTGCACACTTCCTAGTCTCTGGACACTTCCTAGTCCCTGCACACTTTCTAGTCTCTGCACACTTTCTAGTCTCTGCACACTTTCTAGTCTCTGCACACTTTCTAGTCTCTGGACACTTCCTAGTCTCTGCACAATTCCTAGTCTCTGCACACTTCCTCTTCTCTAGTCTCTGCACACTTCCTAGTCTCTGGACACTTTCTAGTCTCTGCACACTTCCTAGTCTCTGCACACTTCCTAGTCTCTGCACACTTCCTAGTCTCTGCACACTTTGTAGTCTCTGGACACTTTATAGTCTCTGCACACTCCCTAGTCTCTGGACACTTCCTAGTCTCTGCACACTTCCTAGTCTCTGGACACTTTCTAGTCTCTGCACACTTCCTAGTCTCTGCACACTTCCTAGTCTCTGCACATTTCCTAGTCTCTGGACACTTTCTAGTCTCTGCACACTTTCTAGTCTCTGGACACTTCCTAGTCTCTGCACACTTCCTAGTCTCTGCACACTTCCTCTTCTCTAGTCTCTGCACACTTCCTAGTCTCTGCACACTTCCTAATCTCTGCACACTTCCTAGTCTATGGACACTTTCTAGTCTCTGCACACTTTCTAGTCTCTGGACACTTCCTAGTCTCTGCACACTTCCTAGTCTCTGCACACTTCCTAGTCTCTAGTCTCTGCACACTGCCTATTCTCTGCACACTTCCTAGTCCCTGCACACTTTCTAGTCTCTGGGCACTTTTTAGTCTCTGCACACTTCCTAGTCTCTGCACTCTTTCTAATCTCTAGTCTTTGCACACTTCCTAGTCCCTGCACACTTCCTAGTCTATGCACATTTCCTAGTCTCTGCACACTTTCTAGTCTCTGCACACTTTCTAGTCTCTGGACACTTTGTAGTCTCTGCACACTTCCTAGTCGCTGCACACTTCCTAGTCCCTGCATACTTTGTAGTCTCTGGACACTTTGTAGTCTCTGCACACTTCCTAGTCTCTGGACACTTCCTAGTCTCTGCACACTTTCTTATCTCTAGTCTTTGTACACTTCCTAGTCCCTGCACACTTCCTAGTCCCTGCACACATTGTAGTCTCTGCACACTTTGTAGTCTCTGCACACTTCCTAGTCTTTGCACACTTCCTAGTCTTTGCACACTTCCTAGTCTCTGCACATTTCCTAGTCTCTGCACACTTTCTAGTCTCTGCACACTTCCTAGTCTCTGGACACTCTCTAGTCTCTTGACACTTTCTAGTCTCTGCACACTTCCTAGTCTCTGCACACTTTCTAGTCTCTGCACACTTTCTAGTCTCTGGACACTTTCTAGTCTCTGCACACTTCCTAGTCTCTGCACACTTCCTAGTCTCTAGTCTCTGCACACTGCCTATTCTCTGCACACTTCCTAGTCCCTGCACACTTTCTAGTCTCTGGACACTTTTTAGTCTCTGCACACTTCCTAGTCTCTGCACACTTTCTAATCTCTAGTCTTTGCACACTTCCTAGTCTCTGCACACTTCCTAGTCTCTGCACATTTCCTAGTCTCTGCACACTTTCTAGTCTCTGCACACTTTCTAGTCTCTGGACACTTTGTAGTCTCTGGACACTTTTTAGTCTCTGGACACTTTTTAGTCTCTGCACACTTCCTAGTCTCTGCACACTTTCTAACCTCTAGTCTTTGCACACTTCCTAGTCTCTGCACACTTCCTAGTCTCTGCACACTTTCTAGTCTCTGCACACTTTGTAGTCTCTGGACACTTTGTAGTCTCTGCACACTTCCTAGTCTCTGCACACTTCCTAGTCTCTGCACACTTTCTAATCTCTAGTCTTTGCACACTTCCTAGTCTCTGCACACTTCCTTGTCCCTGCACACTTCTTAGTCCCTGCACACTTTCTAGTCTCTGGACACTTTCTAGTCTGCACACTTTGTAGTCTCTGCACACTTCCTAGTCTCTGGACACTTTCTAGTCTCTGGACACTTTCTAGTCTGCACACTTTTAGTCTCTGCACACTTCCTAGTCCCTGCACACTTTCTAGTCTCTTGACACTTTCTAGTCTCTGCACACTTTGTAGTCTCTGCACACTTCCTAGTCTCTGCAAACGTTCTAGTCTCTGGACACGTTCTAGTCTGCACACTTTGTAGTCTCTGCACACTTCCTAGTCTCTGCAAACGTTCTAGTCTCTGGACACGTTCTAGTCTGCACACTTTGTAATATCTGCACACTTCCTAGTCTCTGGACACATTGTAGTCTCTGCACACTTTCCAATCTCTGTACACTCCCTAGTCTTAAAACACTTTCTAGTGCGGCAAACTTCCCAGTCTCTGAGCATTCCCTAGTCTCTGCACACTTTGTGATCTATAGTACAATGAATAACGTTGAGAGATTGAATCGGCTCACCTTCTGTGATGAAGACGATGCGCTGCGTTTGATGGAAGAACGTTTGAAGGACCCGTTGGTTCCTCTCCGTCCTCGGCCCTCCATCTTCAGGAAGTTCAGTCCCCCACCTTCATCCTGTTCCTGTCTGTCCTCCTGTCTGTCTTCCTATCTTTCCTCGTGTCTCTCCTGTCTCTCAGACTGCAGTGTTGCAATGCGTTCAGGCCCCCCCCCCCCCCCATTTCAGTAATCAGGATTAGTGGAGGCGGGGTTCCGCTCTAATGGAGGCATCTGTAATGAATGCTGATTGGAGGTAAAGCGTCTTTAGGAGACAGAGGGATTGTGATGCAGCTGCGGATAATACATGTGATTTACATAAAGCGGCTTTACTGTACTGTGACAAAAAAATGTTCAAGCTTCATTATATTTCATTTGTGAGACGATCTATAACAAATAAATAATCATATTAACAATATGTTTGTTTTCCCTATTAAAGACAACAGCTCCAACCTCTCCATCAGCAGCTGCACAAGGCAGAGGTTTACTGAGCTGCACCTGCTCACAGGTCTCAGCTCTCATTCATTTACACTTTATACCACTGAACCGTGAGCTTTGTTCCCTGCACACACACACACACACACACACACACACACACACACACACACACACACACACACACACACACACACACACACACACACACACACACACACACACACACACACACACACACACACACACACACACACACACAGATTATAAAGGATTATGGCGGCAGCAGCTGAGGGGTTAATGCTCTTGTGTCTCTACAGAGAGGAAGTACAAACACATCATTTCTAAAGTAGAATAAAATCACTCAGGATTTTTACAATCACTTAATATTGGATGAATTTAATATCAATATTCTGACATTTGACCTCCCTAGAGCAGATGACTGGCCGACTGTGGCTCGGGGGGGTAATGGGCAGTGGTTTGATGCCCACCCCTGTGAAAGGTCTTCCTGTAGTCTCAGGGTCCTTCAGAGACAGGGTCAGAAAACGGTCAGAAAGGACTTTTTCTCAGAATTCAGAGTTTTATTTAAATCTAGAAGCTCTGACATATTTTCACAAAATCTGAAAACCTGTATTCTTTCTCAGAAGTCAGAATTTTCTTCTTGAAATCTCTGAATTCCAAATGTTCAGATGTTTGAACGAGAAGGTCGAGGTCATGACTTTTGTCTAAAAATCTCAGAATTCTTGTCTTTCTTAAAAGTGGGACTTTTTCATCCGAATTTTCCTGAGAATTTCAAAATCCTAACTTTTTCCTGAAGATCTCAAACTGCTCCGGAGAGACTGTTAGTCACCGGAGGTTATGTCTCTGTCACTTCCTGCCAGTTTTACCTGGGGGGTGTGTTCCTGATCAGATAAATGACATCATCATAATAAATATCAATTCCATTTATAATCACACTTTTCTTTTGAATGAACCAAAGTCAAAGTGTTACAGAGTGCAATGCTAGCAACATCAAAAACACATCATCCTAATAAGAACAATAAAATCAACCGCAGACATCAGGGCAACACCGGGGTCCTCCGTCTGTGGGGTCCTCCGTCTGTGGGGTCCTCCGTCTGTGGGGTCCTCCGTCTGTGGGGTCCTCAGACTGTGGGGTCCTCAGTCTGTGGGGTCCTCAGACTGTGGGGTCCTCAGTCTGTGGGGTCCTCAGCTGGTCAGGGAGAGTGGCCCTCAGTGAAGCAGAGGTTTCTTGTGGATATTTGTGGGGGGGCTGGTCTCTGAGGGAGGAGGGAGCCTCCCCCTGAGTGCTCTGATGGGTGAACCATGCTTGATGAGGAGATTTGAGACGCAGGCTGAGAGACCATCAGATGAACATTAATAGTTAGTGTCCCTCCGACCCTCACAGAGGAGGGGGCCGTCGATCCGTCCTGATGTCGAACACACGCAATCATTAATCTTATTCATTTTAAAAGATCGTATTTCTTTTTGCAATTTAGGCAACGAAGATGTAGACTTTGTTTCATTTAAAACATATTTCTGAGAAATAATGTAATTAATGAAGGCTGGTGCCGTGGGGGTCTGCCCCCACTGATTGGACCTCTGTAAACCTGCTGCTAGAGAAAGAGATGCAAGTCCAGAGCATCAGTCCAGCCTCACTGACCCCACATCAGGCGAAATACCCCCACAGAAACACATTGAGGGTCAGCAGCAGCAGGGCGTTCACATTGCAGACGCTCCTCCAGAGCGGCGCCTCCTGCAGGGAGTTCAGCTCACTGCCTTCAGGCTCTGCAGGCTCGGAGCCAGAGCCGGGGGCGTTCAGACCGCAGAGCTGCAGAGCAGCCCTCCTCCACCACGTCTCAGGCAGCCGCTCAGAGGTCACCGGGTCAGAAGTCAAAGGGCCAGAGGTCACTGGGGGAGCTGTGAGGTCGATGCGGGGCTCCTGGCTGTGTCTGGACCACCAGGTCAGCCTGTGGAGCTGCAGAGAGGGGAGAGAGGACTTTAATAAGGTCCCTGATTCTCACTAACGTCTATCTCTCTTCACAGGCTCTCAGGTCTTTGCTCAGTTATGTCTGAAACTGTCTGTGTCTGTGTTACTCCCCATGAGCTCCGACAGTCTGACCTTTACCCCCTGAGGAACTGGACCCCCTGCTCTGTGTTTAAATATGCAACTCAAACTCTATTCTGCGTCTTTCTGCAGCTCTGTGTGACTGAGAAATAAAGTATGACAAAGACAGATGAAGGTTTTGAGTCCACCATGTTGAGAGCATCATTGTGTCCCCTGTGGACAATCATCTTCAGATAGACAATCTGTCCGATCCACAGGATCCACTGGATCCACAGTCCCCTCACTCTTCAAAATGCTCTATGGGACTCTATGAGCTGGTCCCACTGTGAAGTCACAAAGATCTGAGAACATGTGTGTGTATGTTCCTCACATGCTCTCCAGGGATTGGGGGGGTGGCCAGGCTGACGGCAACAATGATGAGGCAGGTGAGAGCCAGCAGGATCAAGGCAAAGTGCAGGTAGTGGACCTGAGCCAGGAGCGCAGGCCGGCCGTCGGGCTGCCCGCAGGCCGGGGCCTTGAAGCTGAACTCCAGGACCATCCGGACCAGCCCCACCACCAGGCCCCCCATCAGACCCCAGAACGCACCCTGTGGAGCATATGGACACATTAAAGGCAGAGTCAGGGACACTTTGATTTACACAGGAGAACATCTGGAGAACATCTGGAAAACATCTGGAGAACATCTGGAGAACATCTGGAAAACATCTGGAGAACATCAAAAGAACACCAAGAGAACATCAAGAGAAAATCAAGAGAACATCAGGAAAACATCAGGAGAACATGAAGAGAACATCAGGAAAACATCAGGAGAACATCAGGAAAACATCAGGAGAACATCAGGAAAAAATCAGGAGAACATCTGGAGAACATCAAGAGAACATGAAGAGAACACCAAGAGAACATCAGGAGAACCTCTGAAGAACATCAGGAGAACATGAAGAGAACACCAAGAGAACATCAGGAGAACGTCGGGAGAACCTCTGAAGAACATCAAGAGAACACCAAGAGAAAATCAGGAGAACAGCTGGAGAACATCAAGAGAACACCAAGAGAACATCTGGAGAACATCAAGAGAACATCTGGAGAACATCTGGAGAACATCAAGAGAACACCAAGAGAATATCTGGAGAACATCTGGAGAACACCAAGAGAACATCAGGAGAACATCTGTTAAACATCTGGAGAACATCCGGAGAACATCAGGAGAACATCAGGAGAACATCAGGAGAACACCAAGAGAACACCAAGACAACATCTGGAGAACATCAAGAGAACACCAAGAGAACATCAGGAGAACATCAAAAGAACACCAAGACAACATCTGGAGAACATCAAGAGAAAACCAAGAGAACATCAGGAGAACATCTGTTAAACATCTGGAGAACATCTGGAGAACATCAGGAGAACATCAGGAGAACATCAGGAGAACACCAAGAGAACAGCAAGACAACATCTTGAGAACATCAAGAGAACATGAAGAGAACACCAAGAGAACATCAGGAGAACATCAGGAGAACCTCTGAAGAACATCAAGAGAACACCAAGAGAAAATCAGGAGAACAGCTGGAGAACATCAAGAGAACACCAAGAGACCATCTGGAGAACATCTGGAGAACATCAAGAGAACATCTGGAGAACATATGGAGAACATCAGGAGAACATCAGGAGAGCATCTGGAGAACATCTGGAGAACATCTGGATAACATCAAGACAACATCAGGAAAACATCAGGAGAACATCTGGAGAACATCTGGAGAACATCAAGAGAACACCAAGAGAACATCAGGAAAACATCTGGAGAACATCTGGAGAACATCTGGAGAACATCAGGAGAGCATCTGGAGAACATCTGGAGAACATCTGGAGAACATCAGAAGAACATCTGGAGAACATCTGGAGAACATCAAGAGAACACCAAGAGAACATCAGGAGAACATCAAGAGAACATCAGGAGAACATCAGGAGAACATCAAGAGAACATCAGGAGAACATCAGGAGAACATCAAGAGAACATCAGGAGAACATCAGGAGAACCTCTGGAGAACATCAAGAGAACACCAAGAGAAAATCAGGAGAACAGCTGGAGAACATCAAGAGAACATCTGGAGAACATCTGGAGAACATCAAGAGAACACCAAGAGAACATCAGGAGAACATCTGGAGAACATCTGGAGAACATCAAGAGAACACCAAGAGAACATCAGGAGAACATCAAGAGAACATCTGGAGAACATCAGGAAAACATCAGGAGAACATCAAGAGAACACCAAGAGAACATCAGGAAAACATCAGGAGAACATCAAGAGAACATCTGGAGAACATCTGGAGAACATCAACAGAACACCAAGAGAACATCTGGAGAACATCTGGAGAACATCAAGAGAACATCAAGAGAACACCAAGAGAACATCAGGAGAACATCTGGAGAACATCTGGAGAACATCAGGGAAACATCAGGAGAACATGAAAATTGACTCTGTGAACCCTGGGTCTACAGTGTGAGATTGTGTGTGTGTGAGTGAGTGAGTGAGTGAGTGAGTGAGTGAGTGAGTGAGTGAGTGAGTGAGTGAGTGAGTGAGTGAGTGAGTGAGTGAGTGAGTGAGAGAGAGAGAGAGACTGTGTGTGTGCGAGTGAGACCAACCTGCTCGTTGGCACGGGGCCACAGGATCGCCATCAGGAACACGGCGGTGATGGGAGGAGCCAGAAAGCTGGTCACTGATTGGATGTAATCGAACAGCTGTCCACTGTTGGCTGTCTGGATGACGGGGATCCATATCAGGCTCACACACACCATGACCAGGACGAACACCCTGACATTGAACACATGTGTAAAACACGTGTGTGTGAAAGAACCCTCTCCTCAGAATCAAAGGTCCGTACCTGCCGACCACCATGAGCTCCCTCTCTGCGGCTGCCGGTCTGGCCCGGTGGTACAGGTCCAGAGTGAACAGGGTGGAGCTGCTGTTGAAGATGGAGGTCAGGGAGGACATGAGAGCAGCTAACATCACAGCCAGCATCAGCCCCCGCAGACCTGGGGGGGGGGCAGGGAGAGGGCTTCTATTTATTAGATCAGTTCTTACTATTATTTTCTTTACAGATTATCCATCATGAATATGTCCTGTTATTTCCATTAGCTGATCTGTAAGAGAGAGAGGGTGAACTACACCTTCTGTCTCTTTAATGCAGAGGGGCGGAGCTGGGGGCGGGACATCCTGAGTCTGTGTTTGACATAGGAATGGGAGTCGGCTCTGATTGGCTGGTTGTCATTTAGAAAAGTGGCGTCGCCCAAAAGGTGGCGTTCGCCAATTTCTAAGCAATCTTTGCGATTTATAAGAAACTAAATGTGCGTTCCTCCATGCACACTCTGACCCATGCGTACGCACAGAGACGGGAGGGGGGAGAAACTGCGACAGCGTTGGCAGAAGGGAGAATGGAGGGATGTGAAATAACACCATCTAAATATTCCCTCTCAGGTTTCAGATATGAAGAACTCATCTGCAAAATGAACAAACGCCTGTTTGAGACTCCGGAGTGCACACAGAAGTAAATGAATACGGATATGTTATTGAACCCCCCCTCCAAGAGGTTCTCAACATGTATTGAAAGGTGTCCTCAGAAATGATGCGTCAACAGAAAGACAGAGCTACGTTTAACCTGACCCCGTCTTGGTCACGATGCATGGTTTGACTACACACAGTCCTGATGTTGGAAACGTGTTTGAGCTGTTCAGCATTTTAGACCTTTGTTTATTTCCTCTAACTGGTTGGTAGAGTTGCTGCTGGGGGGTGAGACCCACAGTGGAGGCGCTGCACAGCTGATGGGCAGCGGAACACAAACCACCAGATAAACAGAAAGCTCTTTGTAAAGTCCAGCTGTTTGAACATGTGCACACAGCTGGACTGTTGTTGGTGTAATATCATTTCTAAAAAGGAAAGAAGAGTCCTCACATCTGAGAGCCAGACGCACAGGTGTAACCCCCCTCCCCCCAGTCATGACTCCGGAGGGATTCCCCGATCATTTCTGACAGCTTCTTATTCAGGGGGGGCGTCCCTGTCCCCGTCCGGCACACACACCCTGCCTGTGTGAGGCTGTGTGTATTCTAACTTTTAGGTTCTGCATATTTATTTATGTTGGTGATGAACCGGCTTTCTGAGGCCGTCCACAGAGAGCTCCACGTGCTGCAGCTCTCTGTTCTCTTCAAACTGCGTCCACCAAACAATCTGAGGAACTGCACCCCCCCAACAAGAACCAAAACCTGTCTGCATTTCCTGCCCGTCATCAGGCAGTCAGTCTGAATGAACATTCATACGGGGCGTTTCTTTGACTATTTATTGAAAATCTGGGCGTTACGTGAAGTCTGCAAAAGCTGCGCCGCATTAAGAGTTGATTTGATTTATAAACCGGCGTAGGACGTGCGTGCGCAGGGTTTTACAAATCGGAATATTTTTGTGCGTATTGACTTGCTTTGTCCTACGCACGCCACCTCTCCACGTGAATCCTACGCAAAGCTTTATGAA
>NC_086352.1:4282395-4292395 GCF_036324505.1 Eleginops maclovinus | reverse complement strand
GTACAGCAGGAGTAAACATGTGTACAGCAGGAGTAAACATGTGTACAGCAGGAGTAAACATGTGTACAGCAGGAGTAAACATGTGTACAGCAGGAGTAAACATGTGTACAGCAGGAGTAAACATGTGTACAGCAGGAGTAAACATGTGTACAGCAGGAGTAAACATGTGTACAGCAGGAGTAAACATGTGTACAGCAGGAGTAAACATGTGTACAGCAGGAATAAACATGTGTACAGCAGGAGTAAACATGTGTACAGCAGGAGTAAACATGTGTACAGCAGGAGTAAACATGTGTACAGCAGTACAGCAGGAGTAAACATGTGTACAGCAGGAGTAAACATGTATACAGCAGGAGTAAACATGTGTACAGCAGGAGTAAACATGTGTACAGCAGGAGTAAACATGTGTACAGCAGTACAGCAGGAGTAAACATGTGTACAGCAGGAGTAAACATGTGTACAGCAGTACAGCAGGAGTAAACATGTGTACAGCAGGAGTAAACATGTGTACAGCAGGAGTAAACATGTGTACAGCAGTACAGCAGGAGTAAACATGTGTACAGCAGGAGTAACATGTGTACAGCAGGAGTAAACATGTGTACAGCAGTACAGCAGGAGTAAACATGTGTACAGCAGGAGTAAACATGTGTACAGCAGGAGTAACATGAGTAACAGCAGTACAGCAGGAGTAAACATGTGTACAGCAGGAGTAAACATGTGTACAGCAGTTACAGCAGGAGTAAACATTTTGTACAGCAGGAGTAAAATGTGTACAGCAGGGAGGGAAACATTGGTACGAGTACAGCAGAGTAAACATGTGTACGCAAGAGTAACATGTGTACAGCAGGAGGGAAAACATGTGTACAGCAGTACAGCAGGAGTAACATGTGTAAGGTTTCAGCAGGAGTAAACATGTGTACAGCAGGAGTAAACATGTGTACGCAGGAGTAAACATTGTACAGCAGGAGTAAACATGTGTCAGCAGGAGTAAACATGTTTTACGCAGTACAGAGGAGTAAAAATGTGTACAGCAGTACAGCAGGAGTAAACATGTGTACAGCTGTACAGCAGGAGTAAACCATGTGATACAGCAGGAGGTTAAACATGTGTACAGCAGGAAGTAAACATGTGCTACAGCAGGAGGGTAAAACATGTGACAGCAGTACAGCAGGAGTAAACATGTGTACAGCAGGAGTAAACATGTGTACAGCAGGAGTAAACATGTGTACAGCAGGAGTAAACATGTGTACAGCAGGAGTAAACATGTGTACAGCAGGAGTAAACATGTGTACAGCAGGAGTACACATGTGTACAGCAGTTAGTTGTGGTAAGGTTGATGGGGTGGTAACAAATGTGTTTAGGTTAGGGAGGTCAGTCCGGCAAAGATGCCCTCTCTCTGCAATGTTGTATGCCCTATCAGCAGAGCATGTGTAGGGCATCTGGAGCCAGGGCGAATACAGATAAGTCTGAGGTTATGTGCATAGGACAGGTGAGGGATGGTAGATGTGATATAGGATTGAAGGAGCACAAACAATATTTTAGGGTGCTAGGCATAAATCTAGGGATTAAGGATGTAGAAGCAAGGGATATACAGTATGAGGAACTAATGCATAGTGTAGCCAAGACATTGAATTTTTGGAAGTTAAGGAAAGTTAAATTAGGGGTAAGATAGTGGTGGTTAATGGTTTAATAATGAGTAGTTTATATAATGACAGTCTTAGATGTGCCGGAGGGAGCAGTAAAAGAGATAGATCGGTTAGTGAGTGACTTTATATGGGATGGGAGAGGGGTTAGGATAGCGAGGGACGTGTAGAGAATGAGTGTAGGGACGGGGGACTGAAACTAATACATTTGAGGAACAATGGAGACTTAGGCTCCAAAAGGGATGGATCTCCAGAGCCCTGCTTGTTAAAATGTGCAGAGTAAACATGTGTACAGCAGGAGTAAACATGTGTACAGCAGGAGTAAACATGTGTACAGCAGGAGTAAACATGTGTACAGCAGGAGTAAACATGTGTACAGCAGGAGTAAACATGTGTACAGCAGGAGTAAACATGTGTACAGCAGGAGTAAACATGTGTACAGCAGGAGTAAACATGTGTACAGCAGGAGTAAACATGTGTACAGCAGGAGTAAACATGTGTACAGCAGGAGTAAACATGTGTACAGCAGGAGTAAACATGTGTACAGCAGGAATAAACATGTGTACAGCAGGAGTAAACATGTGTACAGCAGGAGTAAACATGTGTACAGCAGGAGTAAACATGTGTACAGCAGTACAGCAGGAGTAAACATGTGTACAGCAGGAGTAAACATGTATACAGCAGGAGTAAACATGTGTACAGCAGGAGTAAACATGTGTACAGCAGGAGTAAACATGTGTACAGCAGTACAGCAGGAGTAAACATGTGTACAGCAAGAGTAAACATGTGTACAGCAGGAGTAAACATGTGTACAGCAGTACAGCAGGAGTAAACATGTGTACAGCAGGAGTAAACATGTGTACAGCAGTACAGCAGGAGTAAACATGTGTACAGCAGGAGTAAACATGTGTACAGCAGGAGTAAACATGTGTACAGCAGGAGTAAACATGTGTACAGCAGGAGTAAACATGTGTACAGCAGGAGTAAACATGTGTACAGCAGGAGTAAACATGTGTACAGCAGTACAGCAGGAGTAAACATGTGTACAGCAAGAGTAAACATGTGTACAGCAGGAGTAAACATGTGTACAGCAGTACAGCAGGAGTAAACATGTGTACAGCAGTACAGCAGGAGTAAACATGTGTACAGCAGTACAGCAGGAGTAAACATGTGTACAGCAGTACAGCAGGAGTAAACATGTGTACAGCAGGAGTAAACATGTGTACAGCAGGAGTAAACATGTGTACAGCAGGAGTAAACATGTGTACAGCAGTACAGCAGGAGTAAACATGTGTACAGCAGGAGTAAACATGTGTACAGCAGGAGTAAACATGTGTACAGCAGGAGTAAACATGTGTACAGCAGGAGTAAACATGTGTACAGCAGGAGTAAACATGTGTACAGCAGGAGTACACATGTGTACAGCAGTTAGTTGTGGTAAGGTTGATGGGGTGGTAACAAATGTGTTTAGGTTAGGGAGGTCAGTCCGGCAAAGATGCCCTCTCTCTGCAATGTTGTATGCCCTATCAGCAGAGCATGTGTAGGGCATCTGGAGCCAGGGCGAATACAGATAAGTCTGAGGTTATGTGCATAGGACAGGTGAGGGATGGTAGATGTGATATGGGATTGAAGGAGCACAAACAATATTTTAGGGTGCTAGGCATAAATCTAGGGATTAAGGATGTAGAAGCAAGGGATATACAGTATGAGGAACTAATGCATAGTGTAGCCAAGACATTGAATTTTTGGAAGTTAAGGAAAGTTAAATTAGGGGTAAGATAGTGGTGGTTAATGGTTTAATAATGAGTAGTTTATATAATGACAGTCTTAGATGTGCCGGAGGGAGCAGTAAAAGAGATAGATCGGTTAGTGAGTGACTTTATATGGGATGGGAGAGGGGTTAGGATAGCGAGGGACGTGTAGAGAATGAGTGTAGGGACGGGGGACTGAAACTAATACATTTAAGGAGGAAAATAAAAACTTTGAGGATAAAAGTAATGACAGAGGTTTTAATAAACAAAAATGACCAAATATGGAAAATATTCCTGGGTGAGTGTAGCGGGGTTCTACTTCATACCTCCACAAACACAGGCATAGTCGGAGCAGTAGTGATGTTACTTTATTTTGCCGGTCTCCCAAAGTGAAAAACAACCATTTACAACAAAAAATGAAAATAGTGGAAAAAGACTGGAAACATCAACAGTTTACCCTGTAACAAGTATTCACCACCAATGGAGTTCCTCATTAACTCTGACATATCATCACGCTTAAACCAACTCTCACTGGGCTTTACAGGTGCTACCTGCTCTGTAGCTTCCCCAGACTGAACCCCGTCCCAGGCCAAAACAGCCCCTTTTAACTGTATAGCCCCTCCCACTGGGCTTAACTTTCTCATACCACCAATAGTTTCATCTCGCAAGCGCGCGAGAATTCACTACTTAACCGGGAGAAATGGTGCGCCCCGTCTTGCCAGCCACTCTTGCCGGAAGAGGAGACGGTGGTGCATATGCCTCCCACACTTGAAGAAATGTCCGTCTAAAATCAGGTTTGTGTAAATGTATGCTTAAATGCAACGAGAACGGCCAAGTGTGCACCCATGGTCGCGCTACTAACACCGAGGAGAAAACAGTTATAATAGTGAGGTTTGTCAACCAAGCATGCAAGAACGGAAGGGAACAGGGAATGTGTGTGAATGTGAACGTGTATGTGTGTGTGTGTGTGTGTGTGTGTGTGTGTGTGTGTATGCGCTGCAGCATGTGACAGAGCCGGTCAGTGACAGAGCCGCTCAGTGACAGTGAGAAAATCTAAAATGTGGAGGGTGTGGGGAAAGTGGGATTTTCATGAAATATAAGAAAGGAAGGTCGGATGGTATGAGTGATTATCAAAGGGAGGTCTTGAATGCATGGGGCGAGTTTCTGGATGTGGTTAGGTATGAATGCGTGAATGTGAAGCAGGTGTGGGAGCAGCCCCTCTTCCTGAATCCAAGGATCACTCATGAGCAGTGTTCCTTATTCAGTCTGCCGATGTGGAGAGCGGGGTTGAGGAGGGTTAGGGACTTAGTGTTAGAGTATGTACCGGGATTTATGAGGGCACAGGTGATAGTGGATGAGGTTAGGGAAATAGATCAGATAATGGGTTTAGGGACAGCTGAAAGTATGCTCGCGAAGATAAAAGTGGGAATGCCGAGTGAATGGTTAAAAATGATTGAGAGTGAATGTAACATAGAGGATGAACTTGAGGTGGAGTTGTTCGCGGGGAAGGGAGATGTGAATGTGAAGTTGGTTGATTTAAAAACAAAGTATGTGTATAAATGGTTAAGAGGGGATGAGATTAGAAGGCCTGCATCAGCGAGTGTGTGGACGTGAATGGTTTGACTGGCAGGAGAATGTGGAGAAATGTGAGTGTGAAGTGGAACAGTATTGAATGGGATCACTTTGACTTGATGTTAAGGCACAATAGGCTGTTTAATAACCTGGTCATTAGTCAATTGGATCCAACAGTTAAGAGAGAATGGGATGTATGTAAGGACCAGGTTGAAACCTGTATGCATGAGTTTGTTGAATGCAGAGAGCTTGTTGAGTACTTTGGAAGGATGAAAGAGTTAGTTAGCAGATGTTGGAATGAATGGTATGTGAGAGAAATGGAATGGAAGGAGTTGTGGTTGTTTGGTGCGATTGTGAAGAAGGATGGATGCAATGTGTCTCTGCTGAATTATGTTCTGAGCCACGCAAGATACGCCGAAAAACTGAGGAGGAACAGTGCCCATTATGAGGGGAGAATATTCAGTGTTTGGAGCATCTTTTGCAGAACTGCAAGAAGAGACATTGAAATGATATATAATCATGTTGACAACGGAACTTTTGAAAATGACTTTTGCAGGGGAGCACACTTCTTTGGTGTCTCTTTCTTTTCTGATTTACAGGTGGATCACGTTGTATGGATCATTTCATGAATGTTGTTGGCAAGAAAGCATGGAAACAAATATAAGATGCTTTATATCATGGATGTTGAGAGGAATGGTCTATGGACCTTATGTTCCCCCAACAGTGGAATAGGACTTTGTTGTGTTTTATTTTGTTATATGATTTTTCATTATTTGGTTTTGGAGAAGGGGGAATTTTATGTTTTTGATTTTGAAGACCAACAGAAGGAAATGTACGTAAATGATCCCAATGTAAAGATAAATAAAATATAAATGTAAATATAAATAAAATATAAATAAAATATAAATGTAAAGATAAATAAAATGTAAATAAAATGTAAATATAAATAAAATATAAATGTAAATATAAATAAAATGTAAATATAAATAAAATATAAATGTAAATATAAATATAAATAAAATGTAAATATAAATAAAATATAAATGTAAATATAAATAAAATGTAAATATAAATAAAATATAAATGTAAATATAAATATAAATAAAATGTAAATATAAATGTCAATAAAATGTAAATCAAATGTAAAATGTAAATCAAATGTAAATATAAATGTAAATATAAATGTAAATATAAATGTAAATATAAATGTAAATATAAATGTAAATATAAATGTAAAATGTAAATCAAAAGTAAATATAAATGTAAATAAAATGTAAATATAAATGTAAATATAAATGTAAATAAAATGTAAATATAAATGTAAATATAAATGTAAATAAAATGTAAATATAAATGTAATATAAATGTAAATAAAATGTAAATATAAATGTAAATATAAATGTAAATATAAATGTAAATAAAATGTAAATAAAATGTAAATATAAATGTAAATAAAATGTAAATATAAATGTAAATAAAAATGTAAATAAAATGTAAATATAAATGTAAATATAAATGTAAATAAAATGTAAATAAAATGTAAATAAAATGTAAATATAAATGTAAATAAAATGTAAATATAAATGTAAATAAAATGTAAATAAAATGTAAATATGCTGTTTTTAGAATAAAACATTGTTTTTAAAGGGAGTGCGGTTGTCTTTCAACCAGAAGGTTGTGGGTTTGATCCCAGCCCTAGCAGTCAACATGTCGATGTATCCTTGGAAAAGATACTTAACCCCGATTTGCTCCCGATGGCCAACGTTGTATGAATTGCGTGTGAAAGGTAGTTACCAAGAGCAAAAAGAGTACTGCTCTGTATGAATGTGTGTGAATGTGTGTGAATGACATGTAGTATGTAAAGCGCTTTGAGGGGTCGAAAAGACTGGATAAAGAGCCATATAAGTACAAGTCCATTTACCATACATTTAGGAACCATCGGGTCCCTTCTCCTAGATCGGTGTCCATAACGAGCTTGGGTTTCTTCTTAGGACTGATAACCCCAGAGGATGAAATCTCCTGACCCTGTTCAGTAATTCAGACGGAGCTGTTGCATAGGACTCAAATAAAAAGATGGAGCAAAGCATTGGCCAACCTGTTGTGGATTGCATTTCGGTTTACCCTGTCAGTATAAAAATAGCAGATGTCTGAATAAATTGTCAGATAAAAATGAGATATCTATATCGTCAGGTCATTGGCTGATCGTCTCTTTGGTCGACTTGTGATCAAACTTCTCAGACAAGGAAAGCTGTTGAAATATCTGGTGACAGTTATTTTTATACAAAAGTGAAGCTTCATCAGATAAAATCAGATTAGATAAACTTTATGTCATCAGAATTTATCTGATGAAGTCTTCTTTATTGATCCCGAACCAGGAAACAGGACGCTCAACCCCACACTCACACACGGTGATGCTCAGAGAGGGAGAGCAAAGGGTTAGGGTTAGGGTTAGGGGTTAGTTGGTCTCCCTTTTTTGCCAGTGCATCAAAGTCTGGAGTTAGTTTTGTTGTGGCAATCCTCAGGACAGATCTGAGGTGTTGGTCAGTTAACTTGGATCTGTGATGGGCTTTGTTGATGTTCATGACGCTAAACGTCTGCTCACACACGTAGGTCGAGCCAAACAACACCAGCATCTTCTGTGCAGTACTCCGGAGGCCTGGAAACGTGGTCTCGTTAAGTGAAGCGTAAAAGTCATTCAGTTGAAGAGACTTGAACTTCTCCTTTAAGACGGAGTCAGACTGAAGATCGATCAGTTCCAATTGCAGCTCCTGCGGTGCTGCTTCGGGGTCTTGTGACAGGGGACAGGACACCAGTTGAAGTGACTTGTCAATTTTTTCAAAATCACAGAACCGATTCAGAGCAAAATTCTCTGTGCAGGTCGTCCAGTGATTTGCAGTATTTCTTCGCATTTCGGGCTGCCTCTTTCTGCACGGCGAGTGTGGGAAAATGTGTGAAAGATTTGTTTGACATTTGCCTGGAGAATAAAACCAGCTTGGATTTGAAGGCTCTCACATTTGTGTGCATGTCGTGCACAAACTGATCTTTCCCCTGTAGCTTCACGTTCAGTTCATTCATGTGTGAAAATATGTCCACAGCAAACGCAAAGTCACAAAGCCAGTTTGTGTCGCTCAGCTCGGGGAATTCGTCGAATTTCCCCATTAACTCCAAAAATGAGCGAATCTCCTCTTTGAGCTCCCAGACTCGTTGAAGCACTTTCCCCAAACTTAACCAGCGGACGCGAGAGTGGTAAAGTAGGTCCTGGTGATCCGCATCAGTTTCTTCCAGGAACGTAATGAACTGGCGATGATTAAGTCCCCTTGCTCGTATCAAGTTAACAAGTTTTACAACTGGACCCACGACGTGATTAAACTGCAATACAGATTTACACAAAGACTCCTGATGAATGATGCAGTGAAGAGAAAGAACATCCTGGTCAGGGTTCTCTTCTTTCACTTTATCCTGGATTCTTTTCAGCAGCCCGACGTTTTTTCCAGTTAAATTTGGCGATCCATCCGTGGTGACATTGGCAAGTTTACTCCAAGGTAGCTTCATTCTCTCGATGACAGCAGACACCTGTTCATATAAGTCCTCTCCTGGCGTTTTCCCTTTCAGTGATTCCATGCTCAAAAGCTCCTCCGTTATCTCAAAACTGTCGTTAATCCCTCGGATAAAAATGAGGAGCTGAGCTGTGTCTTTTATGTCGTTACTTTCATCCATCGCTAGTGAATATAACTTAAAAGACTTCGCCTTTTTGTTTAACTCACTGACTATATCTTCGTCAATCAGTTCCACGCGGCGAGTCACTGTCCTGCGTGATAAACTGATTTTTTCAAACTTGGCTTTGCTCTCCGGACACAAGAGACCTGCTGTCTCTACCATGCATTCTTTCAAAAACTCGCCTTCGGAGAAAGGCTTGCTAGCCTTTGCTAATTTGAATGCCAGCAAATAACTTGCCTTGGCACTTGACTCTTGAATCGCAGTTTGTCGGTGAAAAAAGTTCTGTTGACTCTGTAAATTAGCTGCCAACCTCTGAGCAGTAGCCACCCGTTCTTGTGTTGATTGCTTGCTAGCATAGTTTGCATGCTTCGTGGCAAAGTGACGGCTGATATTGTACTCTTTGAAAACCGCAACAGTTTCTTGGCATATCAGACATACAGCCATTGATCGAACTTCAGTGAAAAAGTATTTTGTTGTCCACTTCTTATTAAACACTCGGCATTCGCTGTCCACTTTCCGTTTCTTTGGTCCGCTCATTTTCACAGAAGGGCTCAAGTGAAAATAAAGAGTGTCGTATTTACCGCACTATAAAGCGGTTTAAAATCCGGTGCGCCTTATGGTGCGGGAATACGGTAATATTCGCCACTCCAATAACGGTTAATGTGGTTAGAGTGCGCCATCTATTGAGGAAACGTGGGCATTGCAGGGAAAGTGGAAAATGAAGGAGTTTTTACTATAATCTGGACAAATTCGGCGGGCCGGATTAAAAAGCCTAACGGGCCGTATGTGGCCCGGGGGCCGTGGTTTGCCCATGTCTGGGTTAAACTCTTACCTTCCATCAGATTTACACTTAATATAACAACCTATAGACCGGTCATTCTTCATGGACACACAGCTGGGTCCAGGTCCAGGTCCAGGTCCAGGTCCAGGTCCAGGTCCAGGTCCAGGTCCAGGTCCAGGTCGGTGCATCCTAATACAAAGTCAGTGGCTGAGTACCATTGACCTGTTTATGAAACTGTAGAGTCTACTTGTTATCAGTTGACATATTAACATATGTGTCAATGTCTAACTTGGACCGGTTCGGACGCGCCCTGCATTCCTACTGGTGACGTGATCTCAGGTTACCATCAGACTAATGCTGATCTACGTGATATCATATGATATGGAATTAACTCAGAGAGAAATTCGACAAGCTTCTTCACATTTATATTTAGAGTCAGCCTGAAGAAACCAGTGTCCTGTCCAGGTAACCACTGACACTGTCCAGGTAACCAGTGACCCAGCACCATGTGATCCCAGTAATCCTGATGCTGGAAA
>NC_086352.1:4262395-4277395 GCF_036324505.1 Eleginops maclovinus | reverse complement strand
GCTAATGTCCCAGCTGCTCTGCTAATGTCCCAGCTGCTCTGTTAATGTCCCAGCTGCTCTGCTAATGTCCCAGCTGCTCTGCTAATGTCCCAGCTGCTCTGTTAATGTCCCAGCTGCTCTGTTAATGTCCCAGCGGCTCTGTTAATGTCCCAGCTGCTCTGTTAATGTCCCAGCGGCTCTGTTAATGTCCCACCTGCTCTGCTAATGTCCCAGCTGCTCTGTTAATGTCCCACCTGCTCTGTTAATGTCCCAGCTGCTCTGTTAATGTCCCACCTGCTCTGCTAATGTCCCAGCTGCTCTGTTAATGTCCCAGCGGCTCTGTTAATGTCCCAGCTGCTCTGTTAATGTCCCACCTGCTCTGTTAATGTCCCAGCTGCTCTGTTAATGTCCCACCTGCTCTGCTAATGTCCCAGCTGCTCTGTTAATGTCCCACCTGCTCTGTTAATGTCCCAGCTGCTCTGTTAATGTCCCACCTGCTCTGCTAATGTCCCAGCTGCTCTGTTAATGTCCCAGCGGCTCTGTTAATGTCCCAGCTGCTCTGTTAATGTCCCACCTGCTCTGCTGATGTCCCAGCTGCTCTGTTAATGTCCCGACTGCTCTGTTAATGTCCCAGCTGCTCTGTTAATGTCCCATCTGCTCTGTTAATGTCCCAGCGGCTCTGTTAATGTCCCAGCTGCTCTGTTAATGTCCCACCTGCTCTGCTGATGTCCCAGCTGCTCTATTAATGTCCCGACTGCTCTGTTAATGTCCCAGCTGCTCTGTTAATGTCCCACCTGCTCTGCTGATGTCCCAGCTGCTCTGTTAATGTCCCGACTGCTCTGTTAATGTCCCAGCTGCTCTGTTAATGTCCCAGCTGCTCTGTTAATGTCCCATCTGCTCTGTTAATGTCCCACCTGCTCTGTTAATGTCCCAGCTGCTCTGCTGATGTCCCACCTGCTCTGTTAATGTCCCACCTGCTCTGTTAATGTCCCACCTGCTCTGTTAATGTCCCACCTGCTCTGTTAATGTCCCACCTGCTCTGTTAATGTCCCACCTGCCATGTTAATGTCCCACCTGCTCTGTTAATGTCCCACCTGCTCTGTTAATGTCCCACCTGCTCTGTTAATGACATAAAGATACATGAGCAAATACAAATATATAAATCCTTTTGAACGTTTATTCATCCAAACACATTTCTGGGATAAACATTGATGAAACGAATAAAACTGAAATAAATAAACATGTGATGACGGTTCGAACGCAGATATGTGAGCCAGGTTCAATATATGAACATATCTCACTGCAGTTTGTTTTCAGAATCGTTTATTATCTCGCTATGGAGGCGTGTGACCTCATCAGCCAATCACAGGGCAGGAGGCGGGGCATGTGAACGGTCCAGCTGGCAGGAGCAGCGCACGCTCTGATTGGCTGTGGCGCCGGCAGGCTTCAGGATAAAAGAGCAGGCGTCCCTGAACACATCATCTTCCTCACCATGGCCTTGCTCTGGATCGTGTCCTGCCTCGCCTTCGTCAGCGCCGCCTACGGTCAGACTGATCTATGGTGTCTTCATTCTGTACCCTGCTAATGTTTACCTCATCCTGTTGAGAAATACTTCAATTAATATCCAGCAGAAGTGTTTTTCTACTGGAACCACTGTGAAGCACTGGTTCTTCTTCTGCTGCTGACTACATGTTGGCTCTTAGTACTCGTCCAACACAGCTGGCTCTACTGTCTGACTCTCATGTTATTACCTGCCCCCCCCAGGCTGCGGCACCCCTGCCATCACCCCCAAAGTGACGGGTTACGCCCGCATCGTGAACGGGGAGGAGTCCGTGCCTCACTCCTGGCCCTGGCAGGTGTCTCTGCAGGTCAGTCTCATCATCTCTGAATATTAATATCAGATATATTTCATCTCACTCTGACTCACTGCCCCCAGCAATCCAGCGGCTTCCACTTCTGTGGGGGCTCTCTGATCAACGAGAACTGGGTGGTGACCGCCGCCCACTGCAACGTCAGGTCAGAACACACACAGACACACACACACACACACACACACACACACACACACACACACACAAAGGAAGGTTTTAAGAAAGTTATATGACCACTTCCTGTTTCCGGTTTCAGGACGTACCATGTGGTGGTTGTCGGGGAACACAATAGGGGCTACGGCTCCAATGAAAACATTCAGAAACTGAAGCCCGCCCAGGTGAGATTCCGTCAGCCAATCAGCATTCAGAACCCCCTACTTCCTTTACCATTAACCAATCCCCCCCTCCCCCCAGGTGTTCACCCACCCCCTGTGGAACCCCAGCACCATCAACAACGACATCTCCCTCATCAAGCTGGCCACCCCCGCCCGCCTGGGAACCAATGTCTCGCCCGTCTGCCTCGCCGAGTCCTCAGACAACTTCAGCGCCGGAACCACCTGCGTCACCTCCGGCTGGGGGCTGACCCGCTACAATGGTGAGTCGCTATGCTAAGCTAGCGGTGGATAACGTTTAGCCGTCTGGTTCAGACCTTGGTTGTGTAGCAGTCTGACGATGGGCAGAGTAAAGACTGGATAAAGATCTCTATCAGTACAGCCCATTCCCCATGAGCTGGATCAGGTGAACATTAACGGTGCGTTTGATTTCTCCCCCTGCAGCTGCCACCACCCCCAACCTGCTGCAGCAGGCCGCCCTCCCCCTGCTGTCCAACGAGGAGTGCAAGCAGCACTGGGGAAGCAACATCTCCGGAGTCATGATCTGTGCTGGAGGAGCTGGAGCCACTTCCTGCATGGTGAGGCCCCCGCTACCCCCCTCTACCTTTCCTCCCCCTCTGCCTGTCTCACCCTCTTGCCCCTATATAACTCCCACTGTGTCTGTCCTCAGGGAGACTCTGGTGGTCCTCTGGTCTGTGAGAAGGATGGAGCCTGGACTCTGGTGGGCATCGTATCCTGGGGAAGCAGCCGCTGCTCCACCTCCACCCCCGCCGTCTACGCCCGTGTCACCGAGCTGCGCAGCTGGGTGGACCAGACCCTCGCTGCCAACTAAACCGAGGAAAGCACCCCCTGACCACTAACCACCCACCCCCCCCAACATCCGGACCCACTTCGCCCCCATGACCCTAATAATAAAGACTCTGAACATCACCCACCATTTCTCTCCTTGCGTTTCTTAAGTATAAATGTTTTTACAATATATAATGAATACAAGAACATTACGCTTCCTACAACTGAGGGGGGGCAGCTCTCACCCCGACCCCCTATACCCGTCCCCGCCCCCCAACCCACCAATAAAAGTTTGAACATCACCCACTGCTTTTGTTGTTTCTATTTGTGTTTGTATACTGTAGATAGATATATACACATCATATAATGAAAGACCTCAGACTGAGGGGGGGCAGCTCTCACCCTGACCCCTGAATCCGACCCCCAAAACTCTGAACTTCACCCACCATGTCTGTCTCTTGGTTTTATTGTATATAAATGTTTGTATATAATATAATGAATACTAATAATAGGTACATACTGAACATCACCCACCGGTTTTCTTGTTTCCTTTTGTGTTTTTATTGATAATTGTATTTATACAATAAAAATGGTGTGTTAGGGTACTGCAGACCAGGGGGGTGGGGGGGGTGGGGCAGCTGTGATACTGCAGGGAGGGTTTGCATCTTAATCCTCGGGTCCATAGTTCTCTGGACATAAATCACCACCAGCTTACAACTCAACAACAAACTTACAAAGTAAAGACAATCTGATTTTAAATCAATAAAAAGTCTGAACGGTAAAAAGTGTGAATTTTTAAAGAAGATGATTAGGGCCACCTGAATGAGTAACCCCTGGATTCCACCGGGTCCTCTGCGTCGCGTTACATCTGCGCCGCGCCAAGCCATCGCAGCCACTCAAGTCAATGCGTGTGATTCCACCAGACCCCGGGCTCCGCGAAAAATACGCGGCTGGTTTATTTTCGACGGAGACGCGAGGCGTTGCAAAGCGCAGGGCAGGAAGTGGAACGGCCAGTCTCTGCTTGGGTTCTATGGCAGCTCTATAATTTGTTGATGTCTGGTTAGTTCAGGACTCAGGAGGGACAGAAGTTCCTCCATCTGCTCTGCGCTCATCCTAAAATATTGATGATGTTGTAGCTGTCCAGCCTCAGCTGGTTGAGAGGGTGCACCCAAAGCCGGCTCCGGCCAGGTAGGAGAAGAAATGCCAGCGTCTCCTCCTGTTTACAGTGTGTAAACTATAGAGAATTATTATGATGATGGATGCATTTGATAACTAAAATACAGCAACACATCTTTGATTCATGTCGTTTATAACTGGACTATTACAATTATTATTAACTGTGTCTGTAGGCTACAACACAATTCAAACAGACACTCAAATAAACCATTTCACTACGTAGCCTACTACTTTCTTACAGAAGTACAAATGTCCAGGAAATATGACCAAACCAACAATAACTGAGAGCCGTGCACGCAAGATGCTCCGCTTCTGAAACGCGCCCGGTGGGGTATGGCGCCGTTCGGAGGTCGGAACAACACCGCGGAGCAGATGCACCCGGTGGGATCCCGGCGCTAGAGTAACGAGAAGAGAGTGGGAGATCTTTAAAGGTCAAATTTAGAAACGTTTTTTTAGGAAAAAAATGTTAAACATTTTAGGAAAAAACACAGAATTTCCACAACAATAGGATCATTTGGAAACATGATCTGAATTTTTGAAAAGTCGGAAATTAGAAAAAAAATCTGAATTTTTGGGATAAAACAGACATCGTCAGACATTCATAAGAAATTAAAGAAATTTGAAAACAAAGTCTGAGCTTTTAGGAAGGAGTTAGAAGAATGAGAACATAGTAGGGACATTTTAAAAGTCAGATTTTTTTTTTAATAACGCAGACCTTTTCAAATGTCGACATTTAGAAAAAGAAATGGTTTTATTTGGAGTAAAGTCAGATCAGGTCTTTCTGCAAAGAAAGTTTGTCATTTTGAAAGGGTGATTATTTTAAAAAAGGATTTGAATTTCCTTGAAAATATCTAAAGGTCATTGAAATCAGAACCAGAATCCCTTTGATCGTCCCACAGAGCGGACATGTTCATTATTACAGCAGAAAGAGCCACAGACAGCTTCATGTTTCACCCAGATACTAAAATAGAAGCACACAATTTACAAATACACAAAGATATGTATAGCAGCCAGATACGTATTGCACAGTCATTAACACAACAGGGGGTGTTATAGTCAGTGCTGTTATATGTGGGGGGTCTACCGGGGGCCATGCTGGTTATAGAGTCTGACCGCTGCAGGAAGGAAGGTATCTCTCACTGAGACACCGCGGGTGCAGCAGCCTGTCGCTGTTGGCGCCGTCTGAAATCCTCCACCTGCTCCTTGGTCTTCCCTGCGTTGAGCTGGAGGTGGTTCCTCCGGCACCAGAGAAGTCCTGCGTCAGCTCCATGTATTCCCTGTCGTCCTCGTTGGAAATTATGCTGACCGTCCCTCCAGGTTAGAGAGAGGGACCTCTGCAGCAGGTAGATGACAGCGTCATTCCCAGGCAGTGGGGACAATGGGGGGTGCAGCAGGGGGGAATGTATCGGGGGAGGGGTGCCTGACTGATAAAACCTATGGAAGAAAACATCCTTCAGCTCCCTCTGTACCACCTTCAGTTCCTCTGTACCACCTTCAGTTCCTCTGTACCACCTTCAGTTCCTCTGTACCACCTTCAGTTCCTCTCTACCACCTTCAGTTCCTCTTTACCACCTTCAGTTCCTCTCTACCACCTTCAGTTCCTCTGTACCACCTTCAGTTCCTCTGTACCACCTTCAGTTCCTCTGTACCACCTTCAGTTCCTCTGTACCACCTTCAGTTCCTCTGTACCACCATCAGTTCCTCTGTACCACCATCAGTTCCTCTGTACCACCATCAGCTCCTCTGTACCACCATCAGTTCCTCTGTACCACCTTCAGTTCCTCTGTACCACCATCAGTTCCTCTGTACCACCATCAGCTCCCTCTGTACCACCTTCAGTTCCTCTGTACCACCTTCAGATCCTCTGTACCACCTTCAGCTCCTCTGTACCACCTTCAGCTCCTCTCTACCACCTTCAGCTCCTCTGTACCACCTTCAGCTCCTCTCTAACACCTTCAGCTCCTCTGTACCACCTTCAGCTCCCTCTATACCACCTTCAGCTCCTCTGTACCACCTTCAGCTCCTCTCTACCACCTTCAGCTCCTCTGTACCACCTTCAGCTCCTCTCTAACACCTTCACCTCCTCTGTACCACCTTCAGCTCCCTCTCTACCACCTTCAGTTCCTCTGTACCACCTTCAGTTCCTATCTACCACCTTCAGTTCCTCTCTACCACCTTCAGTTCCTCTGTACCACCTTCAGTTCCTCTTTACCACCTTCAGTTCCTCTGTACCACCTTCAGTTCCTCTGTACCACCTTCAGTTCGTCTCTACCACCTTCAGTTCCTCTCTACCACCTTCAGTTCCTCTGTACCACCTTCAGTTCCTCTGTACCAACTTCAGTTCGTCTCTACCACCTTCAGTTCCTCTCTACCACCTTCAGTTCCTCTGTACCACCTTCAGTTCCTCTGTACCACCATCAGTTCCTCTGTACCACCTTCAGTTCCTCTGTACCACCTTCAGTTCCTCTTTACCACCTTCAGTTCCTCTGTACCACCTTCAGTTCCTCTGTACCACCTTCAGTTCCTCTGTACCACCTTCAGTTCCTCTGTACCACATTCAGCTCCTCTGTACCACCTTCAGCTCCTCTCTAACACCTTCAGCTCCTCTGTACCAACTTCAGTTCCTCTTTACCACCTTCAGTTCCTCTGTACCACCTTCAGTTCCTCTGTATCACCTTCAGTTCCTCTGTACCACCTTCAGTTCCTCTGTACCACCTTCAGTTCCTCTGTACCACCTTCAGTTCCTCTGTACCACCTTCAGTTCCTCTGTACCACCTTCAGTTCCTCTGTACCACCTTCAGCTCCTCTGTACCACCTTCAGTTCCTCTTTACCACCTTCAGTTCCTCTGTACCACCTTCAGTTCCTCTCTACCACCTTCAGTTCCTCTTTACCACCTTCAGTTCCTCTGTACCACCTTCAGTTCCTCTGTACCACCTTCAGTTCCTCTGTACCAACTTCAGCTCCTCTGTACCACCTTCAGTTCCTCTGTACCACCTTCAGTTCCTCTGTACCACCTTCAGTTCCTCTGTACCACCTTCAGTTCCTCTGTACCACCTTCAGTTCCTCTGTACCACCTTCAGTTCCTCTGTACCAACTTCAGCTCCTCTGTACCACCTTCAGTTCCTCTTTACCACCTTCAGTTCCTCTGTACCACCTTCAGTTCCTCTGTACCACCTTCAGCTCCTCTGTACCACCTTCAGCTCCTCTCTAACACCTTCAGCTCCTCTGTACCACCTTCAGCTCCCTCTCTACCACCTTCAGTTCCTCTGTACCACCTTCAGTTCCTCTTTACCACCTTCAGTTCCTCTGTACCACCTTCAGTTCCTCTTTACCACCTTCAGTTCCTCTTTACCACCTTCAGTTCCTCTGTACCACCTTCAGTTCCTCTGTACCAACTTCAGTTCCTCTGTACCACCTTCAGTTCCTCTCTACCACCTTCAGTTCCTCTCTACCACCTTCAGCTCCCTCTCTACCACCTTCAGTTCCTCTGTACCACCTTCAGTTCCTCTGTACCACCTTCAGTTCCTCTCTACCACCTTCAGTTCCTCTCTACCACCTTCAGTTCCTCTGTACCACCTTCAGTTCCTCTGTACCACCTTCAGTTCCTCTGTACCACCTTCAGTTCCTCTGTACCACATTCAGCTCCTCTGTACCACCTTCAGCTCCTCTCTAACACCTTCAGCTCCTCTGTACCAACTTCAGTTCCTCTTTACCACCTTCAGTTCCTCTGTACCACCTTCAGTTCCTCTGTATCACCTTCAGTTCCTCTGTACCACCTTCAGCTCCTCTGTACCAACTTCAGTTCCTCTTTACCACCTTCAGTTCCTCTGTACCACCTTCAGTTCCTCTTTACCACCTTCAGTTCCTCTGTACCACCTTCAGTTCCTCTGTACCACCTTCAGTTCCTCTGTACCACCTTCAGTTCCTCTGTACCACCTTCAGTTCCTCTGTACCACCTTCAGTTCCTCTTTACCACCTTCAGTTCCTCTCTACCACCTTCAGTTCCTCTGTACCACCTTCAGTTCCTCTGTACCACCTTCAGTTCCTCTTTACCACCTTCAGTTCCTCTTTACCACCTTCAGTTCCTCTGTACCACCATCAGTTCCTCTGTACCACCTTCAGCTCCTCTGTACCACCTTCAGCTCCTCTCTAACACCTTCAGCTCCTCTGTACCACCTTCAGCTCCCTCTCTACCACCTTCAGTTCCTCTGTACCACCTTCAGTTCCTCTGTACCACCTTCAGTTCCTATCTACCACCTTCAGTTCCTCTGTACCACCTTCAGTTCCTCTGTACCACCTTCAGTTCCTCTGTACCACCTTCAGTTCCTCTCTACCACCTTGGTGGTTGTTCTTCCTGTTGTTGTTCTTGTTGTTGTTGTTGTTCTTCTTCTTCTTCCTGTTGTTGTTGTTGTTCTTGTTGTTGTTCTTGTTGTTGTTCTTCCTGTTGTTGTTGCTCTTCCTGTTGTTGTTGTGCTTTTTGTTATTGTTTTTCTTGTTATTGTTGTTGTTATTGTTCTTGTTGTTGTTGTTGTTCCTCTTCTTGTTGTTCTTCCTGTTGTTGTCCTTCTTGTTGTTGCTCTTCCTGTTGTTGTTGTGCTTCTTGTTATTGTTTTTCTTGTTGTTGTTCTTGTTGTTGTTGTTGTTGTTCTTCTTGTTCTTGGTGTTGTTGTTCTTCTTCTTCTTGTTGTAATTGTTGTGTTATTTTTGTTGTTGTTGTTGTTGTTCTTCCTGTTGTTGTTCTTCTTGTTGTTGCTCTTCCTGTTGTTGTTGTGCTTCTTGTTATTGTTTTTCTTGTTGTTGTTGTTGTTGTTCTTCTTCTTGTTGTTATTGTTGTGTTATTTTTGTTGTTGTTGTTCTTGTTATTGTTGTTCTTCCTGTTGTTGTTCTTGTTGTTGTTCTCGTTCTTGTTGTTCTTCTTCTTCCTGTTGTTGTTCTTCTTCTTGTTGTTGTTCTTCTTCTTGTTGTTGCTCTTCCTGTTGTTGTTGTGCTTCTTGTTTTTCTTGTTGTTGTTCTTGTTGTTCTTCTTCTTGTTGTTCTTGTTGTTCTTCTTCTTGTTGTTCTTGTTGTTCTTCTTCTTGTTGTTCTTGTTGTTCTTCTTCTTGTTGTTATTGTTGTGTTCTTTTTGTTGTTGTTATAGTTGTTATTGTTGTTGTTGTTGTTCTTCTTGTTCTTCCTGAGAAAAACTCTTCGATTGGGTTTAGAAACAGAGAGTGTGCTGGAAGGGTTAGCACTGTAATCTGTGGATGGTGTTGAACAATGTGAGGTGTGTTGTAAGGGCCCATATGGGCAGGATGGAGGAGGACCCCACTCTGTGTAATGGCAGCACAAATGGTGATGTTACCCTAACCCTAACCCTGCCCTGGGACATTGATTATAGCCCTGTGGCCAATTGTATTTCTGCCTCTCCTTCTTGCTTTGGTGAGGTTGAACCCTGCCTCATCTATGTAGATGAATTCCTGTGGGATTTTCTCAGCATCCATCTGTAAAACTCTGGGAAAAACCGTGAAATTGTGTAGTTCAGAAATAGTATACAGTAAATGTACATGTCGAAGTATGCAGTATGCAACATCACAGTGCTGAAGTGAACAATACATACCTCCACATACTCAGCAGCAGCTGTTTGACCCTCTCTGAATTCCGCTCAAAAGGCACTCGATAAATTTGTCTCATTTGAACCTGATGCCTTTTCAGGACCACTGTTGACTGAGAGACCTGATGCACCTGATGGAAAATGGCACGGTCACAGATAACGTCGGCTTGAATTTCTCTGAGCCTGATAGCGTGATCATGTTTAGGATCTCTCTCTCTCGTTCTTGTGTGAATACGGGCCCCCTTCCTCCTTGTCGTTTTCGACCCTCAATCCTATGTAGAAAAAAACACATGTGACCGACTGTAAAATGTCACAGGAAGGGGTCTCAAACGTGCTGACACGGTGCATACAATAAGCAGCTGATTACTGTACACAGATTTCTTCTTGCTTTCTGTCCAGTTGTCCTTCGGACAGATGCCGGTGTGTCTGCTCAGATTGGGCTGACCTGTTGGTCCAGCCTCCCTCAGCGGCAATTCGTGGTTCACGACATGGTCAACTAGTGTTGCACGAAGTTCATTTGATAAATGTGGTCCTGTTCTTCTTTGAGCACGTTCTCCTGCTTCAGGTCTTCCTCTACCTCCACCTCTGCCTCCTCCTCCTCCTCCTCCTCCTCCTCGTCCTCCGTGGATTCCCCCTCTCACCCTCACTCTTCTTCTTCTGACTCCTTCCATTTCGGTTGAACCCACCTGCTGCATTTGTATAGTGCTTCAACCTGAGTGTGTTTGCCACCTGATGGCTGTGTTTGACCGATCGGCTCCGAGGTGTGGTCCTCTGGCAGTCAGTGCTTTGGAATTGCAAGGAAGGGACACCGTGACGCCGTCTGTCCGATGCATACACGTTGGTTTAGGGTCTCGCTTACAAGGGGACCCATCAGGGCTGCAGCTTTGCTCCTTGGGTGTACTGTTTGGAGAATTGTGTAATACTTCTGATCTGAGTGTTTATGCAATCTGAAACTGTGACGTGGTGTTTCAGATCACGCTCTGTGAGGGTTGCACGGCCAGATCCGCCTCGAGGAGCTGACCCATCCGGAAACACACACTGTGAGGGGATTGATGATGTGCTATGATAGATTGATGATGGGATTGATGATGGGATTGATGATGGGATTGATGAGATGATGGGATTGATGATATGATTGATGATGTGATTGATGATATGATTGATGATATGATTGATGATTGATGATATGATTGATGATATGATTGATGATGTGATTGATGATATGATTGATGATATGATTGATGATGGGATTGATGATATTGATTGATGATATGATTGATGATGGGATTGATGATATGATTGATGATGTGATTGATGATATGATTGGAGATGGATAGATGATTATATCTGTGTATGATTATGGATATGTGATAAATGTTGATGTTACCCTAACCTATACCTGCTGGATTGATTATGAGCCCTTGTGGCCATATGATTATTTTGCCTATCTTCTTGCTTGGTGAGGTTGAACCCTGCCTATTATGTAGATGATTCCGTGGTGATTATTCATGATCCGATTGTAAACTCTGGGAAATAAGTGAATTGTGTAGTTCGAAATAGATTACGTAAATGTACATGTCGAGTATGCATAGAATAGTGCTGAGTGAACATACATACCTACTTATCAGCAGCGCTGTTTGACCTCTCTGAATTCGATCATGGCACTCGTAATTGTATCATTTGACTGATGCCTTTTCGGACCATGTTGACTGATGATACTGATGCACCTGATGGAAAATGGACTTGTCACAGATGACTCGGCTGATTGTGAGCCTGATGGTGTCATGTTTGGATCTCCTCTTCGTTTGTTGTGATATATGGGCCCTTCCTCTTGTCGTTTTCGACCTCAATCCTATTGTGAGAAAAAAAACACATGTGACGTACTGAAATATGTCAAGGAAGGGTGTCTCATAACGATGTGATGAACGGTTGATACATAAGCAGTGATTATGTAAGATTTTTTGTTTCTGTCCAGTGTCTTCGGACAGATGCGGTGTGCTGCTAGTGGTGACCTGTTGTCAGCTCCTCAGCGGCAATTCGTGGTTCACGACATGGTCAACTAGTGTTGCACGAAGTTCATTTGATAAATGTGGTCCTGTTCTTCTTTGAGCACGTTCTCCTGCTTCAGGTCTTCCTCTACCTCCACCTCTGCCTCCTCCTCCTCCTCCTCCTCCTCCTCCTCCTCGTCCTCCGTGGATTCCCCCTCTCACCCTCACTCTTCTTCTTCTGACTCCTTCCATTTCGGTTGAACCCACCTGCTGCATTTGTATAGTGCTTCAACCTGAGTGTGTTTGCCACCTGATGGCTGTGTTTGACCGATCGGCTCCGAGGTGTGGTCCTCTGGCAGTCAGTGCTTTGGAATTGCAAGGAAGGGACACCGTGACGCCGTCTGTCCGATGCATACACGTTGGTTTAGGGTCTCGCTTACAAGGGGACCCATCAGGGCTGCAGCTTTGCTCCTTGGGTGTACTGTTTGGAGAATTGTGTAATACTTCTGATCTGAGTGTTTATGCAATCTGAAACTGTGACGTGGTGTTTCAGATCACGCTCTGTGAGGGTTGCACGGCCAGATCCGCCTCGAGGAGCTGACCCATCCGGAAACACACACTGTGAGGGATTGATGATGTGC
This sequence comes from Eleginops maclovinus, assembly GCF_036324505.1. Taxonomy (NCBI): domain Eukaryota; kingdom Metazoa; phylum Chordata; class Actinopteri; order Perciformes; family Eleginopidae; genus Eleginops; species Eleginops maclovinus. Next base: position 4,265,028 of record NC_086352.1, on the reverse strand, counting down.
TATGATAGATTGATGATGGGATTGATGATGGGATTGATGAGATGAGGGATTGATGATATGATTGATGATGTGATTGATGATATGATTGATGATATGATTGATGATGTGATTGATGATATGATTGATGATGTGATTGATGATATGATTGATGATATGATTGATGATATGATTGATGATATGATTGATGATATGATTGATGATATGATTGATGATGTGATTGATGATATGATTGATGATATGATTGATGATATGATTGATGATATGATTGATGATGTGATTGATGATATGATTGATGATGTGATTGATGATATGATTGATGATGTGATTGATGATATGATTGATGATGTGATTGATGATATGATTGATGATATGATTGATGATATGATTGATGATATGATTGATGATGTGATTGATGATATGATTGATGATATGATTGATGATATGATTGATGATATGATTGATGATGTGATTGATGATATGATTGATGATGTGATTGATGAGGTAATTGATGATAAATGCAACATGTCGGCGTCTGCCCTCAGAGTACTGTACGCGATGCTCTGAGTTGCTTCGCTCCGGTTACAGCCACGGAAAAGAATTCAGAGACCACTCCCAATTTTTTCTTAAATCTTTATCTCTACATGTATGGCAGCCATTCCAGTGTCTGTTGAATTCCAACACAGAGAATGCCAGTAGTTTAAAGAATACAATAGGAAAAACACAACAACAATCATTTAACTCAAAAGGCTGTTTGTTGTGGCAGGTATTTAGGTAAGCTGTGCACACGTTGTGTCAGTGCAAGCTGGAATTTAGTGCAGTTATTGCTTTTGGGGAAGCGAGACTCTATTCAGTTCACACAGGCGGTGTGTTCAAACTGAGTCTCCTTTATCCTGTCATAGGACTTCATAGCTTTAACCTCCCACACAGAGCTCTGATTGGCTGTGTCGCTGATGGTGATGGTGATGGTGATGATGATGATGATGATGATGATGATGATGATGATGATGATGATGATAACTGTTGTTTCAGTGCCTCTGTAGTTCTGTTTCAGTTTGTGCAGGATCCCTTCCCCCCCGCAGCAGCAGAAAGGAAAGTTCCTGAGGGAAGTCACATAAACAGTGTGTGTGTGTGTGTGTGTGTGTGTGTGTCTGTCTGTCTGTCTGTCTTTGTGTGTGTGTGTGTGTGTGTGTGTTACTGAGTGGAAAAAAACCAAGTGGGTTAACTCCAGGTATGTTGCCCCCCCCAGCGAGGGTCAGCTGAGCTTAGATTAGACCCCCTGCACTCAGACTAAATATAAAGTTGTTTAAAGACTTTCAACATCCAGACACACACACACACACACACACACACACACACACACACACACACACACACACACACACACACACACACACACACACACACACACACACACACACACAGCGGAGCTGCGTTTGGGGTCAGCTCATGATGTATGGTGTTTGATAAAGAACATTTCCACCACAGCATCCTGTTGTTCTGATTGGACGGAAACGGTAGAGTGTTATCAGAAGGTCAGGTGTGGACTCGTCTGCGGTTTACCGTTTCAGAATGTCACATCGTCTTCCCGTCTCAACTGTCCTCCAAACTGTCTCCAGAGGACAAGGGAGGACTCCCTGGAACAAAATCATAAAAACAACACGTATCTCCACCTGGACTTTAACACCAGAGACTTCTGTTTCATAAACTCATCATTAACACAGTTTAATTATCAGAGCAGTGTTTCATAAACTCATCATTAACACAGTTTAATTATCAGAGCAGTGTTTCATAAACTCATCATTAACACAGTTTAATTATCAGAGCAGTGTTTCATAACTCATCATTAACACAGTTTAATTATCAGAGCAGTGTTTCATAAACTCATCATTAACACAGTTTAATTATCAGAGCAGTGTTTCATAAACTCATCATTAACACAGTTTAATTATCAGAGCAGTGTTTCATAAACTCATCATTAACACAGTTTAATTATCAGAGCAGTGTTTCATAAACTCATCATTAACACAGTTTAATTATCAGAGCAGTGTTTCATAAACTCATCATTAACACAGTTTAATTATCAGAGCAGTGTTTCATAACTCATCATTAACACAGTTTAATTATCAGAGCAGTGTTTCATAACTCATCATTAACACAGTTTAATTATCAGAGCAGTGTTTCATAAACTCATCATTAACACAGTTTAATTATCAGAGCAGTGTTTCATAAACTCATCATTAACACAGTTTAATTATCAGAGCAGTGTTTCATAAACTCATCATTAACACAGTTTAATTATCAGAGCAGTGTTTCATAACTCATCATTAACACAGTTTAATTATCAGAGCAGTGTTTCATAAACTCATCATTAACACAGTTTAATTATCAGAGCAGTGTTTCATAAACTCATCATTAACACAGTTTAATTATCAGAGCAGTGTTTCATAAACTCATCATTAACACAGTTTAATTATCAGAGCAGTGTTTCATAAACTCATCATTAACACAGTTTAATTATCAGAGCAGTGTTTCATAAACTCATCATTAACACAGTTTAATTATCAGAGCAGTGTTTCATAAACTCATCATTAACACAGTTTTAATTATCAGAGCAGTGTTTCATCCTTTAATTC
>NC_086352.1:4210242-4261895 GCF_036324505.1 Eleginops maclovinus | reverse complement strand
CCAAAGTCAGCTTCTGTCGCCTGAGTCTGGTCCGTCGAGACCCTCTGCTTTCACTGCCACCCTTCTGCCAGCGCACCCGACCCCATCGCTGTTTATCGTAGGTGGTGGGCCCGCGGGATGGATAAGCGGAGGTGTTGCCCACGTTGCTTTTTCGGGCCACCAGACGCTCGCTGACGAGTCCTCCTTCTGGGCCTGGCTCCAGAAGGGGACCATGGGCTTCCTCCGGGCCGGGTATCCTCGCTTTCCAGTTTGTTTGTCATGAGGTCTTTTGAACCAATCTTAGTCTGGCCCCTTACCTGAGACCAATTTGCCATGAGAGACCCTACCAGGAGAACAAGGCTCCAGACAACACAGCCCCCAGGTTCATCGGGGCACACAAACCTCTCCACCCCGATAAGGGTCTCCTTTCCGAGAACCAGCACCTTATTACAAATCCTGTTCATGTGGACTTTTTTTATGAATTTTAAACGCATGGTTGTATTACTAACACTAACAATGCACTTTTTTCTACCATTATATTTTACATTTTATAAATCTTATATATTATATTTTTACATATTTTAATATTTCTAATCTAACCCTAACCCTAACCCTGACACTGAGTTTGTTCCTTGTCTCCCCCACATACAGTTTGTGGCAGGCCCTGCACTTCACTGCATAAACAACATTCTTTGTTGTTTATGCAGTGAAGTGCAGGGCCTGCCCAAGATTCATACCTCTCTGAGAAAAGGGGTTGTGTATGTGGGGGAGACGAACGAACCCAACGTCAGCCTCACGAAGCGCCTCCCTCTTGATTTGTCTTGCAAAGTCAACCTTGAGTGTTTTTAGCCAGATGTTTTTATCCTACTTACCAGGTCTTTTACCAGATGTTGTGGGACACACCAAATGTTTGAATAAACAGTCTAAAAACAGTTTGGAGACAAAACTGAATATTGAAGGGTTAACAACGTCTGATTTAAACGTGTTCTGTTCGTTTGCAGAGTCTATGGGAACATACAGGACAACATCCCATAATAAAATACTGAGCAGATTAATGACATAAAGATACATGAGCAAATACAAATATATAAATCCTTTTGAACGTTTATTCATCCAAACACATTTCTGGGATAAACATTGATGAAACGAATAAAACTGAAATAAATAAACATGTGATGACGGTTCGAACGCAGATATGTGAGCCAGGTTCAATATATGAACATATCTCACTGCAGTTTGTTTTCAGAATCGTTTATTATCTCGCTATGGAGGCGTGTGACCTCATCAGCCAATCACAGGGCAGGAGGCGGGGCATGTGAACGGTCCAGCTGGCAGGAGCAGCGCACGCTCTGATTGGCTGTGGCGCCGGCAGGCTTCAGGATAAAAGAGCAGGCGTCCCTGAACACATCATCTTCCTCACCATGGCCTTGCTCTGGATCGTGTCCTGCCTCGCCTTCGTCAGCGCCGCCTACGGTCAGACTGATCTATGGTGTCTTCATTCTGTACCCTGCTAATGTTTACCTCATCCTGTTGAGAAATACTTCAATTAATATCCAGCAGAAGTGTTTTTCTACTGGAACCACTGTGAAGCACTGGTTCTTCTTCTGCTGCTGACTACATGTTGGCTCTTAGTACTCGTCCAACACAGCTGGCTCTACTGTCTGACTCTCATGTTATTACCTGCCCCCCCCAGGCTGCGGCACCCCTGCCATCACCCCCAAAGTGACGGGTTACGCCCGCATCGTGAACGGGGAGGAGTCCGTGCCTCACTCCTGGCCCTGGCAGGTGTCTCTGCAGGTCAGTCTCATCATCTCTGAATATTAATATCAGAATTTTATTTCCACTCACTCTGACCGGCCCCCAGCAATCCAGCGGCTTTCCACTTCTGTGGGGCTCTCTGATCAACGAGAACTGGGTGGTGGACCGCCGCCCCACTGCAACGTCAGGTCCGAAACACACAGACACACACACACACACACACACACACACACACACCACACCAAAAAAAGAAGGTTTTAAGAAGTTATATGACCACTTCCTGTTTCCGGTTTCAGGACGTACCATGTGGTGGTTGTCGGGAACACAATAGGGGCTACGGCTCCAATGAAGACATTCAGAAACTGAAGCCCGCCCAGGTGAGATTCCGTCAGCCAATCAGCATTCAGAACCCCCTCTTCCTTTACCATTAACCAATCCCCCCTCCCCCCAGGTGTTCACCCCCCCCTGGGAACCCCAGCACCATCAACAACGACATCTCCCTCATCAAGCTGGCCACCCCCGCCCGCCTGGGAACCAATGTCTCGCCCGTCTGCCTCGCCGAGTCCTCAGACAACTTCAGCGCCGGAACCACCTGCGTCACCTCCGGCTGGGGGCTGACCCGCTACAATGGTGAGTCGCTATGCTAAGCTAGCGGTGGATAACGTTTAGCCGTCTGGTTCAGACCTTGGTTGTGTAGCAGTCTGACGATGGGCAGAGTAAAGACTGGATAAAGATCTCTATCAGTACAGCCCATTCCCCATGAGCTGGATCAGGTGAACATTAACGGTGCGTTTGATTTCTCCCCCTGCAGCTGCCACCACCCCCAACCTGCTGCAGCAGGCCGCCCTCCCCCTGCTGTCCAACGAGGAGTGCAAGCAGCACTGGGGAAGCAACATCTCCGGAGTCATGATCTGTGCTGGAGGAGCTGGAGCCACTTCCTGCATGGTGAGGCCCCGCTACCCCCCTCTACCTTTCCTCCCCCTTTGCCTGTCTCACCCTCTTGCCCCTATATAACTCCCACTGTGTCTGTCCTCAGGGAGACTCTGGTGGTCCTCTGGTCTGTGAGAAGGATGGAGCCTGGACTCTGGTGGGCATCGTATCCTGGGGAAGCAGCCGCTGCTCCACCTCCACCCCCGCCGTCTACGCCCGCGTCACCGAGCTGCGCAGCTGGGTGGACCAGACCCTCGCTGCCAACTAAACCGAGGAAATAAACCCAGACCCCCAAATCCTAATAATAAAAACATTAAAGGTCACCCGGCGTGTCTGTCCATTCATATAATAATGTGTGTGCAATATATAATAAACACAAGGTTATTAGACCCCATGGCCCCCGAAAGAACAGCACTGGCCATGTGTTTCTGTTTAGGTGGTGGTGTATTCTTTGGATACTCTATTTATACATATTTTTGAAAGTAAAATTGTCGGGTTAAGCCCCCGATGTTGCTAGATCCAAGCCGCGCCCCCTGGTACAGCCAGAGGGAATTAATGAAGTGACCAGTGAAGGAACTTTTATAAAGCAGCTGTGTGCAGCACCTACTGTCACAATCACACACCCTTATCTAACACTGACTGCGTGTGCACTCTTCACTATCGTCCATCAGTATCTGGAACGCTGAGAAAGGGTCTGATTCTGATTGAAACACAAATAATACGTCACAATGTATTCAAATTGTGCTACCAAATAGTTTAGAAATCAAACAATATATTTAAAACTATGCTCCAACAACTTATTACAAACCAAAAAAAAAGTTTTCAAAGCTCAGAAAAGTTACCACGAAACAAGACATAATAGATGTCAGATCAGGTGTGCTGCAGGGAGAGGTCAGAGGAGTCCTCAGCCCCCCCCATCTATAGTGATCAAACAGTGGATAGCTGTGCACACACTCGCTGTCTTTTCTTTGTGTTGTTTACTCATGTGTATCTGCGAGTGTCACTATAAATCATCTTAACGTTTTCAAGGAAACAGTGTTTAAATCCTGAAAGTCTTTTAAATGCTCACTGAAATTCTACCCTTTCTCTAAATGAATGTTTTGTTGTTGTTGTTGTTGTTATTGTTGTTGTTGTTGTTGTAAAACTCCTTCAGATTCACATGAGTTAGCTGATAGTCAGTTCCTGTTGTCAGATTATCTTTTAATACTTAATGTGATAAAATATTAACATCCCACTGAACATTTCTCTACCTGTTCCTATATTAACTGAAAATAATAAAGGATGTATACTTTTATTCCTCAGGTAAACACTCAGGTAAATGCTCAGGTAAATGCTCAGGTAAATACTCAGGTAAATACTCAGGTAAATACTCAGGTAAATACGCAGGTAAACACTCAGGTAAATACTCAGGTAAATACTCAGGTAAATGCTCAGGTAAATGCTCAGGTAAATACTCAGGTAAATACTCAGTAAATACTCAGGTAAATACTCAGGTAAACACTCAGGTAAATGCTCAGGTAAACGCTCAGGTAAATGCTCAGGTAAACACTCAGGTAAACACTCAGGTAAATACTCCGTTAAATACTCAGGTAAAAGCTCAGGTAAACACTCAGGTAAATACTCAGGTAAACACTCAGGTAAACACTCAGGTAAATACTCCGTTAAATACTCAGGTAAACACTCAGGTAAACACTCAGGTAAATACTCAGGTAAACACTCAGGTAAACACTCAGGTAAATGCTCAGGTAAATACTCAGGTAAACACTCAGGTAAACACTCAGGTAAACACTCAGGTAAACACTCAGGTAAATGCTCAGGTAAATACGCAGGTAAACACTCAGGTAAATGCTCAGGTAAACACTCAGGTAAACACTCAGGTAAATACTCCGTTAAATACTCAGGTAAATACTCAGGTAAATACGCAGGTAAACACTCAGGTAAACACTCAGGTAAATACTTAGGTAAATACTCAGGTAAACACTCAGGTAAACACTCAGGTAAATGCTCAGGTAAACACTCAGGTAAATGCTCAGGTAAATACTCAGGTAAACACTCAGGTAAATACTCAGGTAAACACTCAGGTAAACACTCAGGTAAATGCTCAGGTAAATGCTCAGGTAAATACTCAGGTAAACACTCAGGTAAACACTCAGGTAAATACTCAGGTAAACACTCAGGTAAATGCTCAGGTAAATACTCAGGTAAACACTCAGGTAAATGCTCAGGTAAATACTCAGGTAAATACTCAGGTAAACACTCAGGTAAATACGCAGGTAAATACTCAGGTAAACACTCAGGTAAATGCTCAGGTAAATACTCAGGTAAACACTCAGGTAAACACTCAGGTAAATACTCAGGTAAACACTCAGGTAAACGCTCAGGTAAATACTCGGGTAAACACTCAGGTAAATACTCAGGTAAATACTCAGGTAAACACTCAGGTAAACACTCAGGTAAATACGCAGGTAAATACTCAGGTAAACACTCAGGTAAATGCTCAGGTAAATACTCAGGTAAACACTCAGTTAAATACTCAGGTAAACACTCAGGTAAATGCTCAGGTAAATACTCGGGTAAACACTCAGGTAAATACTCAGGTAAACACGTAAATGCTCAGGTAAACACGTAAATGCTCAGGTAAATACTCTGGTAAATACTGTGGTAAATACTCCATTAAATACTCAGGTAAACGCTCAGGTAAATACTCAGGTATAGACTCAGGTAAACACTCAGGTAAATGCTCAGGTAAACACTCAGGTAAATACTCAGGTAAATACTCAGGTAAACACTCAGGTAAACACTCAGGTAAATACTCGGGTAAATACTCAGGTAAACACTCAGGTAAACACTCAGGTAAATACTCAGGTAAACACTCAGGTAAATACTCGGGTAAATACTCAGGTATAGACTCAGGTAAACACTCAGGTAAATACTCAGGTAAACACTCAGGTAAACGCTCAGGTAAATACTCAGGTAAACACTCAGGTATAGACTCAGGTAAACACTCAGGTATAGACTCAGGTAAACACTCAGGTAAATACTCAGGTAAACACTCAGGTAAACGCTCAGGTAAACACTCAGGTAAACACTCGGGTAAATGCTCAGGTAAACACTCAGGTTAACACTCAGGTAAACACTCAGGTAAATGCTCAGGTAAACACTCAGGTAAATACTCAGGTAAACACGTAAATGCTCAGGTAAACACTCAGGTAAATGCTCAGGGGCCTGTACTACGAACGGAGTTCAACCTACTTAGAACTAACTCAGGGTTTCCGCGGTAACCCGGGGTTGACTAAACCTGGACATCTTGATTGGTCTTAAACGGTACTACGACGCTGATTATGAAGTTGATCAGCTGAACCTGTGTTCACTCAACCAGAGTTACTGCGCGTTCACATAAAAGGGGTGGTACCAGCGCAAAAAAACACTCTCGATCATGGCGCGCTCTCCCTATTTCACAGAAGAGGAATGCGAGATCATAATGAGGAGTTATGAAGAGTATAAACCGACCCTGGCTGCTAAATCCAACACCGCGGCAGCAAACAAGGCGCGACTGGGGTGTTGGCAGCAAATTACAGACCGCGTAAATTCGTAAGTAGGCCTATTTCTTTACTTCTATATGTCCGTTAAAATAATCCCAACCTGAATACAGTATGTCAGGACGATGTACAATAACAGTCGGAACGTTACTGTATCGTATGTGCAACCACAAATGAAGCAGGACAACTGAATGTTTAGTCCCCTTCACTAATTCTGTGTATGTCCCTTAAATACTTCCAGAGGTACCAGCAGCGCCAAACGGACCTGGCAGCAGGTGAAGATGAAGTAGAAAAACATCATTCAGAATGGTAAGTAAGAATGTGTGTGTGTGTGTGTGTGTGTGTGTGTGTGTGTGTGTGTGTGTGTGTGTGTGTGTGTGTGTGTGTGTGTGTGTGTGTGTGTGTGTGTGTGTGTGTGTGTGTGTGTGTGTGTGTGTGTGTGTGTGTGTCTTGTCAGAGAGAGCTAAATGTGTCTGTCTTTAACAGCCAACAAGAAGAAGGTAGAAATAAGGCGCACAGGAGGAGGGAGGGCACCAGACTCCTTTACTCTTGCTGAAGAGTTGGCCCTAGCCAACAACAGTGGCAGGGTGATGATGGATGGGGTGGCAGGGGTACAGTCTAACCCTGGGGCAGCTGAAATGTCCACCCTCTATGTGCAAGGTAATGTATGGCATTCATCGTTCTTCATGTTAGAGTATTTTGGCTTTCTTCCCCTGAATCATCAGTAACATGTGTCTTCTGTTGCATGCAGTCGAGGGTGGAAACATCACAACCCTGCAGCCACCAGGATGCATTCATCCTCTGACACAGGTAATTCAAATGGATAACATCCATGACATATAAATTAGGCTATGTCACCCCTAAAGTATGGGTGCAGCGTAAAATTCTGAATCTTTTCAGGATGATGATGATGATGATGATGATGATGATGATGATGATGACGAGACCCTCACAGCCCCCTCCGACACACACATGCAGGTTAAAACACTTTACTGCTACTATATGCCACATTAATGTCCTAGGAGGGTGAGCATCATTTGTCAGTACTGTCTGAATCAAGTGACCTGTGTCATTAATGCAATGTGTGTGTGTGTGTGTGTGTGTTAGGAGGACTTGGAGGAGCTTTCCCCTCCTGAAGCCTCCCTCCCAGGGACCTCACAGTCAGACAAAGTACAGTTTCTCCTTCCTTGTTTAATTACTGAATATAATGCATACTAGGCTAATGTGTACAACATGGGGTGGGGGTTGTGTAGGCCACAGTGGACAATGTCCGCAGTTTATACAAGAAAGTGCTGGAGCTAGACCGCACAAAGAAGAGGCTGGAGATCAGAAAGCTGGAATTAGAAATTGAAAAGCTGGAACATGAGAAGAAGGTATTGTCTTATCACTCCATTAATATATAGGCTACCCACACCCTATATGTGTGTCATTGATCTGGCTTTTCGTCACCTTTTCTTCTTGCAGGAAAGAGAGTCATCTAATAAATGAATAATATCAGAGATTGGTGTGACATGTCTTTATTTTTGTGCATTTAATTTGTGGTGTGTACAATTCATTGGAAAAACTGGTTGGTAATGGCATCCCTGACAGCACGGCCTGTTGGATGATCCAGGGTGATTGGATCAGTAATATCAGGGGGTGGGGGAGGATCATGAGGGGGCACTCTTTCCTTCCTTATTGTGGCGACATTCTGAAGAACCACACATGCTGCTATGGTTTGGCAGGCCCTGTCTGGCTTGACCCGAAGGACCTTCAGGCAGGCGAATCGGGCCTTCAATATGCCAAATGTCATTTCGATCCTGGCCCTAGTGACACTGTGTGCATGATTAAATGATCTCTGTTGCCTTGTTTGTGGATCAGGAAATGGTGTGATGAGGAACTTCATGCATGCGTAGCCACGGTCCCCCAGCAGGATTCCATCAAATTGCCCTTAGATGAAATGGAGGAAAAATTAAACAACTGTCACACTGATTTCATGTTCACTATTAAAGCATATTACTTCAGGTAAATCGATATAGGACTTTTACCTTGGTGGAATCTGTCAGACAGTGATGATTCTCTGAATATACGGGAGTCATGGACTGACCCTGGCCACCTTGCATCCAGGCTTGTGATCATATAGTGGTGATCGCATGTCATCTAAGAATATGTGCACAGGTAAGGAACATAACAGGTGAGGCATGCTGTTGCGCATGTAAATGACACCACCCCATGCAGAGGACAGGAAATCATTCTACATGACAACAGGAATTGACAGGTTGACATTACCTATTCCAATGAATCGTGGACTGTACAATGTACGCCTACTGTTAATCTGTTAGTCTTGTGTATTACCTGGACATTGATGGTGTGTTTGGACTTTCTATTCACAAAATCCCGCTCATGCTCTCCCAGGGGTGCACTGATAGGAATGTGCGTACAATCAATGGCTCCAATTACTCTTGGGAAACCTAGATATTTTGTTAGTCAAATCAGTTGCCAGTCACAATTATGAAATGTGCAAATTACCTATTTTTAGATTAGTGGCATATTACCAGCGATTGCATAGAACCCTTCTTTTATCTGACGTGCAGGCAAATGGCCAGGGAATACAACAAATGCATCCACCAGTTTAGTGAGAGCAAGTACCACCTTCCGTATCACCCGGCATACAGTGTTCTTACTCAGGTTTTCAGCATCACCGATGGAATACATATATTGTCCGCTGGCGAAATAGCGCAATGAAAGACATAACATTTGCTCGATTGTGAGGGCCTGACTTCGGCGGGTTACATTAGAGACGTCCGCCTCGAGCAGCTGGCATAGGTAACGAATTCCCTCAGCTGAGAATCTATATCTTTCATGGAGAACATCGTCCGGGTACGCCAGCGGATTCTGGCGGTCTCTAAATACCCTCGCCCTCCGAAGAGAGCCCCTCACAATCTGCGCGCCTATATCGTACGGATCGTCCAGGTATGCTGGCATTGTCTTTAGGGGACATGTCGGTGGAGGAGTGGTGTCTAAATAGGGTGTGGTTAATCGGAAACCTAGGGTTAACCAAGAACTAAAACTGGGAAGACCAGTTTTGGGATCCTACGTATATTGCCATGGCAGCATACCTCGGTTTTAACATATCCAACTTTCGTAGTATGGGTTAACCAGCAACATACGCTGCACGTGACCAAGTTACTCTCGAAGTTACCCCGGTAAGCCAGAAAACCAGCTTCGTAGTACAGGCCCCAGGTAAATACTCAGGTAAACACTCAGGTAAACACTCGGGTAAACACTCAGGTAAACACTCGGGTAAATACTCGGGTAAATACTCAGGTAAACACGTAAATACTCAGGTAAATACTCGGGTAAACACTCAGGTAAATACTCAGGTAAACACGTAAATACTCAGGTAAACACTCGGGTAAACACTCAGGTAAATACTCAGGTAAACACGTAAATACTCAGGTAAACCCTCGGGTAAATGCTCAGGTAAACACTCAGGTAAACACTCAGGTAAACACTCAGGTAAATACTCAGGTAAACACTCAGGTAAACACTCAGGTAAACACTCAGGTAAACGCTCAGGTAAACACTCAGGTAAACACTCGGGTAAACACTCGGGTAAACACTCAGGTAAACACTCGGGTAAATACTCGGGTAAATACTCAGGTATAGACTCAGGTAAACACTCAGGTAAACACTCAGGTAAACGCTCAGGTAAACGCTCAGGTAAATGCTCGGGTAAACACTCAGGTAAACGCTCAGGTAAACGCTCGGGTAAACACTCAGGTAAATACTCAGGTAAATACTCGGGTAAACACTCGGGAAAATACTCAGGTAAACACTCAGGTAAATACTCAGGTAAATACTCAGGTAAATACTCAGGTAAATACTCAGGTAAATGCTCAGGTAAACGCTCAGGTAAATGCTCAGGTAAACACTCAGGTAAATACTCAGGTAAATACTCAGGTAAACACTCAGGTAAACACTCAGGTAAACACTCAGGTAAACACTCAGGTAAATACTCAGGTAAACACTCAGGTAAACACTCAGGTAAACACTCAGGTAAACGCTCAGGTAAACACTCAGGTAAACAGGTGTTTCTTCAGCTATATTAATGCAGAGAGGAAAACAAACTGATCAGGGTTCAGTTTGCACGTATCTCTGCTGCTGAGAAACACACACGTTCACACACACACACACACACACACACACACTTACATTTTTGAGGCAACACCTGAGAAAAACAATGGTTCACTTTTCATTTTCCTGATGTGAACCGTAAAATAACTGCCCCTATTTCTCTCTCTCGCTCTCTCTCTCTGTGAGTGGATTGGCGGCTGCTGCCGCAGCCTCTCTGCACGGCATGGCGTCTCGTCAGCCAGAGGGACTCTCAGAGGACTCGGAGGACAGTGACAGTGACAGGGAGGCTTTCAGTGAAAGTATGCAGGTAGACAGGGGTGAGGAGTATTCCTTCCAGAGGATCAGAGGCTTCCTGAAGGATACTAAAGGGAGGAAGGCGGTAAGGGTGCAGGATTCTTTTGTTGATCAGCTGATGTTTCATGACTCTGCTAGGGCTCTCATGCGGCGCACAGCAGGCCTTGGGCAGCTTACTTTCAGCGAACAGGAGATCTACAGGCTGAGGAAAATACTGTTGAAGATACGAGAAGAAACTGCTGGAAGTCATGATTAAGTACACCTTGTTTGTCTTTTCTCTCCTTTCCTTTTCTTCAGTTATCGTTTTGACTTGTTTAGGATGCAGCTATACTTTCATTATGGGTGACATAAAGCTGGGCTCTCTGGATATTAACGGTGCTCGAGGGGATGCCAAGAGAGCAGCTTTGTTTTCTTTAATAGAGAGTAAGAGTCTAAATGTGACGTTTCTCCAGGAGACTCACAGCACTGCTGACAATGAGAGTGACTGGAGGAGGGCATGGAGTGGGGAGGGCTTCTTCAGCCGGAAGTGCAGCAATAGTGGAGGGGTTGCTATTCTCTTTGCCAGAGGTTTCACACCCTTTTCCTGCACTGTTGAGGACGTCATTCCAGGTCACCTGCTGAAACTAAATGCTGTTTTCGAGAAGGTTAAAATATGTTTCATTAATATTTATGCTCCCAGTGTGGGCTCTGAAAGGCTTTTATTTTTTGAGCAGTTGAAGCATGCCCTTAGCACCTGCAGTAGTGAGGAGTATCTGTTCCTGGGGGGGGACTTTAACTGCACAGAAAACCCTGTGCTGGACAGGAACCACTGGGAACCGCATGCTGCCTCTAGGAGTGCTTTAATGAGGATCACAGAGTCTTTCGAGCTCTGTGACATTTGGAGGCATCTTTACCCGGGCCAGCGGCAGTACACCTGGGTGCACTGTAGGAACCATCTGTTGTCTCTAGCCAGACTGGACCGAGTGTACTGCTTTAACCACCACATGAACACAAGCAGGAGCTGCTCCATCAGTCCTGTTGGGTTCTCTGACCATTCCCTTGTTCAGGTTTCAGTTCTTATTAATTATGTGAAGTGCAATAGTGCGTATTGGCACTTCAATGTTTCTCTGTCGGCTGATAATCATTTTAAAACAGTCTTCACATTTTTTTGGCAAAACTACCGTAATTGTAAGAGTGAGTACAGTAGTCTTCAGCAGTGGTGGGATGTGGGGAAAGTCCAAATCAGACAGCTTTGCCTGCAGTACACTCTCAATGTCACCAAGGACATGGCTAGATCTCTGAGGGCTCTGGAGAGGGAAGTGGTGGAGCTGCAGGGATTGGCAGACTCCACAGGAGAGCGAGAACATGTTGAGGTTTTCAAAAGTAGAAATGCAGCTCTGTCCGACCTGCTGGGGTTTCCTGCTCAGGGTGCTCTGGTCAGAACATCGTGGAGATGGATGCTCCCTCTCACTTTTTCTTCGGTCTCGAGCGCAGGAACGGTCAGAGGAGGCTGATGCACTCCCTGCGGTCAGACACTGGGCAGCTGCTTCAGGAGTCGGCCGACATTCAACACTGTGCTGTCAGGTTTTATAAAGAGCTCTTCAGGTCAGATTACCAGGCAGAACCAGAGGCGGCGCTGTCCTTCTTTGAAGGCCTTCCTAAGATCCCTGAGGGGGACAGCGCAGACCTGGAAGCTGAGCTCTCTGCCCAGGAGCTGCAGGAGGCCCTGCAGAGCATGCAGAGTGGGAAGGCTCCTGGCATAGACGGCCTGCCTGCAGACTTCTATAAGGTTTTCTGGCCTGTCATGGGTGATGACCTGCTGGATGTCCTCAGGGACAGTCTCAGTAAGGGGAGGTTGCCTCTGAGCTGCAGGAGGGCGGTGCTCACTCTCCTCCCCAAGAAAGGAGACCTGCAGGAGCTTGGGAACTGGCGTCCTGTATCCCTTCTCTGTACCGACTACAAACTGCTCTCCAAAGTGTTGGCGACGAGGCTGAGGAGAGTGATGGAGCATGTCATTCATGTAGACCAGACATACTGTGTACCCAGCAGGTTGATAACTGGATAACGGTACTCTGATTCGAGATGTTTTAGACCTCTCCAGTTCATTGGGCTGTGAGCTTGGTCTGATTTCTCTGGACCAAGAAAAGGCTTTTGACCGAGTTGAGCACCAGTACTTGTGGCAGACGCTGGAGGCTTTTGGGTTCAGCTCTGGTCTGATAGCCAAGATCCAGGTCTTGTACAGGGACATTGAGAGTGTACTGAAGATCAACGGTAGTTTGTGTGCTCCTTTTAAAGCCGAGAGAGGAGTCAGACAGGGCTGCTCTTTGTCTGGGATGCTGTACTCCCTGGCCATAGAGCCTCTCCTACACAACCTAAGGTCCAAACTACATGGTTCTTCTTTTCCTGGCTGCGATCACGTTCTGAAATTGTCTGCATATGCAGACGATGTAATGGTCATTGTAAAAACTCAACAGGATATCAATGCTCTAACAGATACTGTAGGTGTGTTTAGCAAGTTGTCTTCTGCTAGGGTAAACTGGGGGAAGAGTGAGGCCTTAGCAGTAGGGGCAGGCCACTTTCATGGTCTAGTTTTACCTGGGGGCCTTGTTTGGAAGAGGGGAGGGTTGAAGTACCTGGGTGTTTATCTCGGTGACGAGACCTTTTGTTTACAAAACTGGGACGGGCTCGTGGAAAAGGTGGAAGGCCGATTAAAGAAGTGGAAGTGGATCCTTCCAAAACTTTCTTTTAAGGGGCGTATTTTGATTTTGAATAACCTTGTTTCCTCCATGCTGGCTCACCGGTTGGCATGTTCAGACCCGCCTGTAAACCTGCTGTCCAGGGTGCAGGCGCTAATGGTGGATTTCTTCTGGGACCGCATGCACTGGGTCCCGCAGAGCGTCCTTTTCCTGCCAAAGGAAGAAGGGGGACATGGACTGGTTCACCTGGTAAGCAGAGGGGCTGCGTTCAGGCTCCGTTTCGTCCAGAGGTTCCTGACTGGACCTGCTGACCTGGTATGGAGACCCGTGGCTCGTGCTGTACTGGAGCGCTGTGGAGGGCTGGGCCTGGCTGAGTCGCTGTTCCTAATGGACCTTAAAGGAGTACACTTGGACAACCTCTCATGCTTCTACAAGGGACTTTTCAAGGTGTGGGGGCTTTTCCGGAAAGAGAGAACGGAGAACTGTGCCTCTTTATTCTGGCTCCTCAAAGAGCCGGTGTTCCACGGGACTCGTTTTCTGTGTGGAATAGGGCCTTCTCTACAGCAGAGACTCTGTGAAGAGAAGATCCTCACACTGGGACATGTGCTGGAGGTGTGTGGCCCTCGCCTGGACAATGCTGCGGGCCTGGCGGCACGTTTGGGCATCAGGTCAGTCCGAGTGACCGGCCTCCTGCTGAGTGGGTGGAAACAGCAGCTCAGCGACCCAGAACTGGCACTGGCTGTTGCTTTCTGTAACGGACTTACTGAACCAAACGAAAATGACTCTTTTCCAGAGATACTTTGTGTTCCTGACGTCACATGTGATAGTTTTCTGTTAAGGTTTAATAATGTCACTGATTTTAAGTTTAGCACCATGTCCAACAAAAGGATGTATTCTTTAATGACCAAAGTGTTAAACCAGAGCAGACTGCAGGGCCGAGTGGACACCCGGTGGAGAGCCCACCTGGCCCTGACTGAGACTCAGAGGCCTGAGTGGAGAGCGCTTTACAAGCCCCCGCTGACAAAGAGGCTGGGGGATCTACAGTGGAGGATTCTGCACGGCGCGGTTGCTGTCAATGCCTTTGTTTCAGTGATCAACCCGGCTGTTTCTGACACCTGTCCGTTCTGTGACCAAAGGGAAACCATCTTCCACTGTTTCTCAGGATGTGATCGACTCCTCTGTCTCTTTCAGTTACTGACCAGATGTTTGTTTTGTTTGGTGAGGTTTTTTCCCCCCAAGTGTTCATCCTTGGTTACAGGTACACCCAGAGACAAAAGGTGAAATGTCAGCTCCTGAACTTTTTGTTGGGCCAGGCCAAAATGGCCCTCTACCTCAGCAGGAGAAATAAAGTTGGGGACTCGATGGCCTGTGATGCTGTGCTGATTTTCAAATGCATGGTGAGAGCGAGGGTCAAAACTGATTTCAATTATTTTCATCTGACAGAAAATGTGGGGGAGTTTCAGAACATGTGGTGCTTAAAAAATGCTTTGGTTTCAGTGGAGAATGATGAGCTGGTTTTCAATCCCTTTTTCTCTACGCTCTTTTCTTTCTGTGTTAGATGTTCTTTTATATTTGCACTGTGGGACTGCCAGAAACGGTATTTCAATGTTCTGTATGTATAACACATGTGGAAACTTTGACAATAAAGTAGACTTTGACTTTGACATCATTAATCCAGATCTGTAAACTGCATAATGGGATTTAATACATGTAGTGGAGTAAAAGTACACCATTAACCTCCAAACTGTAATGGAACCGTTCAATTGAAATACTCAAGTAAAGTACAAGTACCTCAGTACTTAAGTACTTGAGTAGTTCCTTACACCCCTGGTTTGACACCACTTCTGGATCCTTCTATAACTTTAGTTTATACAGCCACTGCAGACCAGGACCAGTTCCTAGATTAACAGATCATTATAAACGTGGAGCAGAGAGCGCAGATGTTCTCCTTCAGTCATCTTCCTAAGGTATAATGTGCATTACCTCTCAGTTATTAACCTAGACTGTGAAGGTATGAACGCTTCAGTCTCATCATACTGTTATAATAAATAATATGTATCATAACCTTTAATATCTGATATTAAACGTGTACTGAGTGGAAACATGATTTCTTTGTACCTTCCTGTCTTTGTGTCTCAAGGAGACAGGTCAACAGAGGAGCAGCTGTGTGTCTCTCTCTTCTTCACACAGTTGCAGGACGTCCAGCGTGTCATTTTAAGATAAGAATAAACATAATTTTGACCTAAGAGACAAACAGTTCTGCAGATCAACTTATTCTATGTTCAAAGTCTTTGGTCAACCTGATAAAATACTAAACTTTAAAAGAATTGCTTTGAGTCCCATCAACAAGAAATAAGACGGGTGATATCGATCAGACTCAGGTGGAAACTCCCCGTCACCTGTTCAAACTCTCACAGCTGATAAGATGTCCCCTTGTCCGTCCAATCACAAGGCTCCCCGTGTCCCACCCACTCCCAGCATCCCGTCCAATCCAGGCGTTCAGTGTTGTATAAAGGCTCTAGGTTCAGACGGACCTCCATCATCGAACCATGGCATTCCTCTGGATCCTCTCCTGCCTCGCCTTTATCGGCGCCGCCTACGGTGAGACTCACTCTGACTCATGAGAGCAGTGCATGCTGGGTAAACCAGGGTGTAGTTCTTTCTCCGCTGCAGTAACAGGCAGAGGAAGCCACTCGTTTTATTTTTTATCACTTTATGTGAAGCAAAGAGACCGTAGAATAAAAAGAGCTGGAATTTTATTTGAATTTAACATTTCACAGCCGAAACTAAAACAAATACATGTCAACAATAAATGATGATGTCATGATGATTTCATGATGATGTCATGATAACGTTGCGATGATGTCACCAGGCTGCGGCTCTCCCGCCATCTCCCCCGTCATCACGGGTTACTCTCGCATCGTGAACGGAGAGGAGGCTCTCCCCCACTCCTGGCCCTGGCAGGTGTCCCTGCAGGTAACACACACTCACACACACACACACACACACACACACACACACACACACACACACACACACACACACACACACACACACACACACACACACACACACACACACACACACACACACACACACACACACACACACACACGTACTCTGACTCGTGTTGTTGTTCCAGGATTACACCGGCTTCCACTTCTGTGGCGGCTCTCTGGTCAACGAGAACTGGGTGGTGACCGCCGCCCACTGCAACGTCAAGTAAGACATATACTCCCTGTCTCTGTGTTTGAGACTAAATGTACTCCCTGTCTCTGTGTTTGAGACTAAATGTACTCCCTGTCTCTCTGTTTGAGACTAAATATACTCCCTGTCTCTGTGTTTGAGACTAAATGTACTCCCTGTCTCTGTGTTTGAGACTAAATATACTCCCTGTCTCTGTGTTTGAGACTAAATATACTCCCTGTCTCTGTGTTTGAGACTAAATGTACTCCCTGTCTCTGTGTTTGAGACTAAATATACTCCCTGTCTCTGTGTTTGAGACTAAATGTACTCCCTGTCTCTGTGTTTGAGACTAAATGTACTCCCTGTCTCTGTGTTTGAGACTAAATATACTCCCTGTCTCTGTGTTTGAGACTAAATGTACTCCCTGTCTCTGTGTTTGAGACTAAATGTACTCCCTGTCTCTGTGTTTGAGACTAAATGTACTCCCTGTCTCTGTGTTTGAGACTAAATATACTCCCTGTCTCTGTGTTTGAGACTAAATATACTCCCTGTCTCTGTGTTTGAGACTAAATATACTCCCTGTCTCTGTTTGAGACTAAATGTACTCCCTGTCTCTGTTTGAGACTAAATGTACTCCCTGTCTCTGTTTGAGACTAAATGTACTCCCTGTCTCTGTGTTTGAGACTAAATGTACTCCCTGTCTCTCTGTTTGAGACTAAATGTACTCCCTGTCTCTGTGTTTGAGACTAAATGTACTCCCTGTCTCTCTGTTTGAGACTAAATGTACTCCCTGTCTCTGTGTTTGAGACTAAATATACTCCCTGTCTCTGTGTTTGAGACTAAATGTACTCCCTGTCTCTGTGTTTGAGACTAAATTTACTCCCTGTCTCTGTGTTTGAGACTAAATATACTCCCTGTCTCTGTGTTTGAGACTAAATATACTCCCTGTCTCTGTGTTTGAGACTAAATGTACTCCCTGTCTCTCTGTTTGAGACTAAATATACTCCCTGTCTCTGTGTTTGAGACTAAATGTACTCCCTGTCTCTGTGTTTGAGACTAAATGTACTCCCTGTCTCTCTGTTTGAGACTAAATGTACTCCCTGTCTCTGTTTGAGACTAAATATACTCCCTGTCTCTGTGTTTGAGACTAAATATACTCCCTGTCTCTGTGTTTGAGACTAAATGTACTCCCTGTCTCTCTGTTTGAGACTAAATGTACTCCCTGTCTCTGTTTGAGACTAAATGTACTCCCTGTCTCTGTGTTTGAGACTAAATGTACTCCCTGTCTCTGTTTGAGACTAAATGTACTCCCTGTCTCTCTGTTTGAGACTAAATGTACTCCCTGTCTCTCTGTTTGAGACTAAATGTACTCCCTGTCTCTGTGTTTGAGACTAAATGTACTCCCTGTCTCTGTGTTTGAGACTATGTCCCCATCCTCTCCTGCTTATTGTTTGTTTTTTTGTTTGTTTGCAGGACGTCCCACCGTGTGGTCCTCGGAGAGCACGACCGCTCTTCTAACGCTGAAGACATCCAGGTGATGAAGGTCAGCCAGGTGAGTGCAAACACATCGTCCAATCAGATGCCAGAAACTGAAGTCCCTCAGGTCGCCGTGGTGACGTCCTCCTAACATGTCACTTCCTGTCAGGTGTTCAAGCACCCCCGCTACAACGGCTTCACCATCAACAACGACATCCTGCTCGTCAAGCTGGCCTCCCCCGCCCAGATGAACATGCGCGTCTCCCCCGTCTGCGTCGCTGAGACCGGAGACGTCTTCCCCGGAGGCATGAAGTGTGTGACCAGCGGCTGGGGGCTGACCCGTTACAACGGTAAGGGGCGGGCTCTGAGCATTTCTTAACAAATCAATGCTAATGATGTTAATATTAGCTTTATGCTCAAGGAATCAATGCTAATGTTAGCCTATGTTAGCTTTTAGCTCAGGAATTTAAAGCTTCTTGCTCCTGAGTGTCTGAGTTGTTGACGGTGTTTGTTTGTGTTTGTACAGCTGCTGACACCCCTGCCCTGCTACAGCAGGCTGCCCTCCCCCTGCTCACCAACGATGATTGCCGTCGCTTCTGGGGAAGCAAGATCAGCGAGCTGATGATCTGCGCTGGAGCCTCCGGAGCCTCGTCCTGCATGGTGGGGGCTTAAGTTTGAATTATTTTGCAGCTGAATATTCTTGTTTTGGACCGATGAAGATAAATATGTGTCTGTCTCCTCAGGGAGACTCTGGTGGTCCTCTGGTCTGTGAGAAAGCGGGAGCCTGGACTCTGGTTGGCATTGTGTCCTGGGGCAGCGGTACCTGCACCCCCACAATGCCCGGTGTTTACGCCCGTGTTACGGAGCTGCGCAGCTGGATGGACCAGACTATCGCTGCCAACTAAAGCTGTCAGAACCTCAATAAAACCTTCTACAACACTTCCTGTGCTGTGCTTTGTTCACCGGGTCGGGTGTTAGCCGTGTTAGCGTATTGTGAAAAAGCTGGATATCTTAGCATAGCTTAGCATAAACACTGGAAGCAGAGGGAAACAGTTAGCTCCCTCATTTATTAATTAAGCATGTGTCACCCTGTATTTAGCCTCGTCTTGATACAGGCGTTCTGTGCCACTGATAACGATTATCTACAGGAGGGCAGAAAGATGATAGGACACAAAGGGGTGCACGTTAGCATGTTCAACTTAGCACAAATTAGCTCACGTATTCTCACGGGTCCAAAGCGGCATTTAGCTTAGCTGAGGCCGTTAGCAGACACTGTCGAGCGGCTAATGGGCTTAATATCCTCAACTCTGTATAACACATTGATATTCCTGACTGGTTTTAACATCACAACCATCTTAAAGAGGAAACCAAATCGTTCAAACCTTTTGGAAAAAACCTTCAAGCTAGTTAACTAACTGGATGCTAACTTCCAAGGAACAACCTCCTTGTTAAAGAACACATGTGCAGGCGTGTAACTGCCATGATGTGAGGCAGTAGTTTAAACACACTGCCTATCTAACCCTTAAATATAAAGCGTATAAATGTTATTAACTACGCTTAACTTTGGGTTCATTGTATTCACAAAGTATGCAAGTCAGGGAATGAAATATATTTGATTTTAATGAAATTGCCATCCAACAAATTATCGTCTGTAAACATTTCCATATTTCTTTTTGTATCTCCGAGTCTGGCTGACTGACCTGTGTGCTGACCTGTGTGGTGACCTTTGTGTGACCTGTGTGGTCACTTATGTGACCTGTGTGACCTGTGTGGTGACCTTTGTGTGACCTGTGTGGTGACTTATGTGACCTGTGTGGTGACTTATGTGACCTGTGTGGTGACCTATGTGACCTGTGTGGGGACCTGTGTGACCTGTGTGGTGACCTATGTGACCTGTGTGGTGACCTATGTGACCAGTGTGACCTGTGTGGTGACCTATGTGACCTGTGTGGTGACCTGTGTGGTGACCTATGTGACCAGTGTGACCTGTGTGGTGACCTGTGTGACCTGTGTGTGACCTGTGTGGTGACCTATGTGACCAGTGTGACCTGTGTGGTGACCTGTGTGTGGCCTGTGTGACCTGTGTGGTGACCTCTGTTACCTGGGGGAACCTCTCTTCTAGGGCTGCCCCCCGTTGGTCGACAAAACTGAAACCGTTTGGGACAACAACTTTTTATTTTTTTAAATCATAATATATCATATATGTGAGATAATTAGCCAACTTATCGCCTGAATTGACGACTATTAGTCGACTAGAAAAATCTTTAGTCGAGGGCAGCGCTACTACATTGTACTGACGGTAAAGGATCCCACATGTTAGCATGTCTTTGAATTACTGACACAGTCCTCAGATCTTCCTCAGCAGTGGTTTATTACACAGAGAGCAGCTTTATCAAACAAAGAGCAGGTTAGGCGTCAGGTGTGGTGTTAGCGGTGTCGGGGGGGGCAGGCGTGTCCAACGCGTCGGCAGTAGCAGATGGCGTTGAAGAAGCGGCAGTAGCAGGTGTCGCAGGCGTCGCAGCAGGGCAGCGGAAAGCCCAGGCAGGACTGCTGGTGAGCGATGCAGCGCCGTGACGAGCGCATGGAGCGACCCAGCAGCTGCAGCGCCGACGAGTCCTGAACAGTGAACAGGAAACAGCACTCAAACTGAATCAGGACTAAACTAAAAACACATGATCCCTGTGGAATAGTTACAAAAACAACTCATAAAAGTATAGTTTGTCAACAAAAATTCACCTAATTTTACTTGATCTCAAAACAATAATAATCATGGCTGCAGCTGACTTGTAAAATGGTCACTTCCTGTATCTGTAATTTAGCCCCGCCCACCTCGTCGTAGGAACCCGTGTCCATCAGGGAGTCATCAGCCGAGTCCACAGTCATGAGGGCGGTGTCCATCACCGGGGCATGGCTCCTCTCTGAGAGACGGATGGTCATGTATTTTAGTAGCAGACCAGGCTGCTGTCAGACCACGTAATCCCCCGTGTGCGGTCTACGGGACTTGCACTGTTATTCTATTCGTGAAGGACCCTCAGACCCTACCCCCCTCTCCTGTGGCGGGTTCTACAGGTTTTAGTGCATGTAAATGGTCTGCAAAGGCTATAATCTCCCAAGAGGAATTTTCTGCCCCCCTCCCTGCCTGAAACGCCCCCATTGGACTCCTTTATTTACTTATGGAACATAGTGACATCACTATGGAACACTCACGCTCCTATTGGAAAGCACTTCATCAAATTGTCGCCGGGATACCACTAAGCTCTTGACCAATCACAACAAAGCCGGCCAGCTAACCAATCAGAGCAGACTGGGCTCTGGTTTCAACATTACGTAATACAGTGTGCTTCGCAGACCTCACCTCGAGTCTGTTAGTTTACAGCTGTTACATTCTAACCAGCCACACCCCGCATGTGGGCTGGTTCCCAGTCCTCCCAGTATGACTGACAGCTTAATGAACAAACCTGCAGGATCTCTCAACAGTCACACATCCACTGCAAAGTAACCTGACCAGTTACTCCACATGTCTGTCATGTGAGGCATGCAGAGAGACGTTGGAAACACCTAGGGTAGATCTAAGTCTACGGTTCACTAACTGATCCGGGACTCAGACACTGAGGGGATGTTTCACTACAGACCCTACAGACACTACAGACACTACCAACCCTACAGACACTACAGACACTCCCAACCCTACAGGCAGTGCGGATGGGGAACATCACATCCTCCACCTTGACCCTCAACACCGGAGCCCCTCAGGGTTGTGTGCTCAGCCCTCTCCTCTACTCCCTGTTCACGCACGACTGCGTGGCCACACACAGCTCCAACACCATCATCAAGTTTGCTGACGACACGACCGTCATCGGCCTGATCACAGACGGCGACGAGACGGCGTACAGAGAGGAGGTCAGAGCCCTGACATCTTGGTGCCAGGACAACAACCTCCATCTCAACGTCAGCAAAACAAAGGAGCTGATTGTGGACTACAGGAAGAGGCAGAGAGAGGCACACACACCCATCACCATCGACGGGACTCCTGTGGAGAGAGTCAGCAGCTTCAGGTTCCTCGGGGTAAACATCAGTGAGGACCTGACATGGACACATCACACCAGGGTCATATCCAAGACGGCTCGACAGCGGCTCTTCTTCCTCCGCAGGCTGCGGAAGTTCAACATGGACTCCAGGATACTCTGCAACTTCTACAGGTGCACCATCGAGAGTATCCTGACTGGCTGCATCACCGCCTGGTATGGCAGTTGCACCGCCCTCAACCGTAAGACTCTACAGAGGGTGGTGAAAACTGCACAGCACATCACCAGGACGGAGCTGCCATCCATGGAGGACCTCTACACCCAGCGGTGTAGGAAGAAGGCCGGTAGGATATTAAAGGACCCCCATCACCCCAGCACCAATCTGTTCTGTCTGCTGCCGTCTGGCAGACGGTACCGCAGCATCCGGACCAAGACCACCAGACTCAGAGACAGTTTTATACCACAGGCTATAAGACTGCTGAACTCCTGAGCTGTGTGAATGTCTACTCACATCTGTTTATAGTACACACATATATACATATATATTATACACATCTGCCATACATATCTGTTTATAGTACACATATCTATATATTACACATATCTGCCATATACATCTGCTATACATAATATATGCATCTGTCCATACCTCCTCATTCCACAGTGTAAAGTATGTAAATACTCTCAATGTATTCCACATATGTATATATTTCACATCCTCAAATCTTTACTGTTGTTATTGTAAATATTCTTCTCTCTTTTTCACTATTTTATTATCTTATCTGCACCATGTATGTTGAGTTGTTGGAGGAGCATGGGACATAAGATTTTCATTGCCAACATATACGCTGTATCTGCTGTGCATATGACCAATAACACCTTGAAACCTTGAAACCTTGAACACTACAGACACTACAGACACTACAGACACTACAGACACTACGTACACTACAGACACTACGTACACTACGTACACTACAGACACTACAGACACTACAGACACTACAGACACTACAGACACTACGTACACTACAGACACTACAGACACTACAGACACTACCAACCCTACAGACACTACAGACACTACAGACACTACCAACCCTACAGACACTACATACACTACCAACACTACAGACACTACATACACTACAGACACTACAGACACTACCAACCCTACAGACACTACAGACACTACAGACACTACCAACCCTACAGACACTACAGACACTACAGACACTACGGACCCTATAGACACTACAGACACTACAGACACTACAGACACTACAGACCCTATAGACACTACAGCCACTACAGACCCTATAGACACTACGGACCCTACAGACACTACAGACACTACAGACCCTATAGACACTACAGGCCCTACAAACACTACAGACACTACAGGCCCTATAGACACTACAGACACTACAGGCCCTATAGACACTACAGACACTACAGACACTACCAACCCTACAGACCCTATAGACACTACAGACCCTATAGACACTACAGACACTACAGACACTACAGACACTACAGACACTACAGACACTACAGACACTACAGACCCTATAGACACTACAGACACTACAGACACTACAGACACTACAGACCCTATAGACACTACAGACACTACAGACACTACAGACACTACAGACACTACAGACCCTATAAACACTACAGACCATACAGACACTACCAACCCTACAGACCCTACACACACTACAGACACTACAGACCCTATAAACACTACAGACCCTACAGACACTACCAACCCTACAGACACTAAAGACACTACAGACACTACAAACACTACAGACACTACAAACACTACAAACACTACCAACCCTACATACCCTACAGACACTACAGACACTACATACCCTATAGACACTACAGACACTACACACACTACCAACCCTACATACACTACAGACACTACAGACACTACATACCCTACACACACTACACACACTACACACACTACCAACCCTACATACCCTACAGACACTACAGACTATACCAAACGTACAGACACTACAGATCCTACAGACACTACAGACACTACCAACCCTACAGACACTACAGACCCTATAGAAACTACAGACACTACAGACACTACAGACCCTATAGACACTACAGACACTACAGACACTACCAACCCTACAGACACTACAGACCCTATAGAAACTACAGACACTACAGACACTACATACCCTACAGACACTACACACACTACACACACTACCAACCCTACAGACACTACAGACACTACAGCCACTACCAAACCTACAGACACTACAGATCCTACACAGACTACAGAAACTACAGTCACTACAGACCCTACATACCCTACAGACACTACATACACTACAGACACTACAGACACTACAGACCCTATAGACACTACAGACACTACAGACACTACACACACTACCAACCCTACAGACACAACATACCCTACAGACACTACAGACACTACAGACACTACCAAACCTACAGACACTACAGATCCTACACAGACTACAGAAACTACAGTCACTACAGACACTACAGACACTACATACCCTACAGACACTACACACACTACCAACCCTACATACCCTACAGACACTACAGACACTACAGACACTACAGACCCTATAGACACTACAGACACTACCAACCCTACAGACACTACAGACACTACACACACTACCAACCCTACAGACACTACACACACTACCAACCCTACAGACACTACACACACTACACACACTACCAACCCTACATACCCTACAGACACTACAGACACTACAGACCCTATAGACACTACAGACACTACAGACACTTCCAACCCTACAGACACTACATACCCTACATACACTACAGACACTACAGATCCTACAGACGCTACATACACTACCAACCCTACAGACACTACAGACCCTATATACACTACAGAAACTACAGACACTACAGACACTACATACCCTACATACCTTACATACCCTACAGACCCTACAGACACTACAGACACTACAGACACTACACACACTACACACACTACCAACCCTACAGACACTAAAGACCCTATAGACACTACAGACACTACAGCCACTACCAAACCTACAGACACTACAGACCCTACAGACACTACAGACCCTATAGACACTACATACCCTATAGACACTACAGACACTACATACCCTACAGACACTACACACACTACACACACTACCAACCCTACAGACACTACAGACCCTATAGACACTACAGACACTACAGCCACTACCAAATCTACAGACACTACAGATCCTACAGACACTACAGACACTACAGACACTACAGACCCTACATACCCTACAGACACTACATACACTACAGACACTACAGACACTACAGACACTACCAACCCTACAGACCCTACAGACACTACAGATCCTACAGACACTACAGACACTACAGACACTACAGACACTACATACCCTAAAGACACTACATACACTACAGACACTACAGACACTACAGACACTACCAACCCTACAGTCCCTACAGTTTCTACTTTAAAGAGTCCTCTCCTGCTGATGTTCAGGTGTATATCAGTATGTAGTGTCTCTACTTTAAAGAGTCCTCTCCTGCTGATGTTCAGGTGTATATCAGTATGTAGAGTCTCTACTTTAAAGAGTCCTCTCCTGCTGATGTTCAGGAGTATATCAGTATGTAGAGTCTCTACTTTAAAGAGTCCTCTCCTGCTGATGTTCAGGTGTATATCAGTATGTAGTGTCTCTACTTTAAAGAGTCCTCTCCTGCTGATGTTCAGGTGTATATCAGTATGTAGTGTCTCTACTTTAAAGAGTCCTCTCCTGCTGATGTTCAGGTGTATATCAGTATGTAGAGTCTCTACTTTAAAGAGTCCTCTCCTGATGATGTTCAGGTGTATATCAGTATGTAGTCTCTACTTTAAAGAGTCCTCTCCTGCTGATGTTCAGGTGTATATCAGTATGTAGAGTCTCTACTTTAAAGAGTCCTCTCCTGCTGATGTTCAGGTGTATATCAGTATGTAGTGTCTCTACTTTAAAGAGTCCTCTCCTGCTGATGTTCAGGTGTATATCAGTATGTAGAGTCCTACTTTAAAGAGTCCTCTCCTGCTGATGTTCAGGTGTATATCAGTATGTAGTCTCTACTTTAAAGAGTCCTCTCCTGATGATGTTCAGGTGTATATCAGTATGTAGAGTCCTACTTTAAAGAGTCCTCTCCTGCTGATGTTCAGGTGTATATCAGTATGTAGTCTCTACTTTAAAGAGTCCTCTCCTGCTGATGTTCAGGTGTATATCAGTATGTAGAGTCTCTACTTTAAAGAGTCCTCTCCTGCTGATGTTCAGGTGTATATCAGTATGTAGAGTCACTACTTTAAAGAGTCCTCTCCTGCTGATGTTCAGGTGTATATCAGTATGTAGAGTCTCTACTTTAAAGAGTCCTCTCCTGCTGATGTTCAGGTGTATATCAGTATTTAGAGTCTCTACTTTAAAGAGTCCTCTCCTGATGATGTTCAGGTGTATATCAGTATGTAGAGTCTCTACTTTAAAGAGTCCTCTCCTGATGATGTTCAGGTGTATATCAGTATGTAGAGTCTCTACTTTAAAGAGTCCTCTCCTGCTGATGTTCAGGTGTATATCAGTATGTAGAGTCTCTACTTTAAAGAGTCCTCTTCTGCTGATGTTCAGGTGTATATCAGTGTGTAGAGTCTCTACTTTAAAGAGTCCTCTCCTGCTGATGTTCAGGTGTATATCAGTATGTAGAGTCTCTACTTTAAAGAGTCCTCTCCTGCTGATGTTCAGGTGTATATCAGTATGTAGAGTCTCTACTTTAAAGAGTCCTCTCCTGCTGATGTTCAGGTGTATATCAGTATGTAGAGTCTCTACTTTAAAGAGTCCTCTCCTGCTGATGTTCAGGTGTATATCAGTATGTAGAGTCTCTACTTTAAAGAGTCCTCTCCTGCTGATGTTCAGGTGTATATCAGTATGTAGTGTCTCTACTTTAAAGAGTCCTCTCCTGCTGATGTTCAGGTGTATATCAGTATGTAGAGTCTCTACTTTAAAGAGTCCTCTCCTGCTGATGTTCAGGTGTATATCAGTATGTAGAGTCTCTACTTTAAAGAGTCCTCTCCTGCTGATGTTCAGGTGTATATCAGTATGTAGTGTCTCTACTTTAAAGAGTCCTCTCCTGCTGATGTTCAGGTGTATGTCAGTATGTTTATGTGTCTCAGACTGTCTGTGCTGCAGCACCTCTTTTCACCCTCTGTCTGAAACCAGATCCCAGTCTGCTCTGATTGGTGCCCGTGGGTGTCCCGCCCCTTAGCCTATCATGTACAATATGTTGGAGTGCTAACCAACCGGAACACCAGTGTTCAATAGTGATGTCACCATGTTCTGTAAGTTAACAAAGGAGAGCAGCTTAAGGTGTGTCAGGTGTGTGAGGCACTACTGTGATTGGCCGGTACTGACCCAGGTCTGACAGGAAGGAGGAGTCCTGCAGGTGGATGTTTCCGTGCACCAGAGAAGAAGAGAGTCGGACCGCGCTGAAGACGCTGCAGAAGACTAGCACGGAGCCCAGCATCCTGAGAACTACAACTCCCACAATCCTCTGCTTCTCCTCCTGGGTCAAAGGCATTCACATCAGTTAGTAATAAAATAATACACATTTGTAAAACATGTATTACTTTATTAAATTATAGTTCTTTAAAAATGGAGACTTACTTGTTGTTGGTCCTCTTGTTGATGTTTATCCAGCTGTTGTTGTTGTTTACACCGCTGTTGTTGTTGAGTGGTGGCTCTGGAGGAAACGTTGGGTCTTTTAAAGGAGTGGAGGTCACATGACCACCCTCCAATGACGTGGTGTAATTATAATCACCGGTTGGATCCTCTGAGTTAATTTTAATAGGTCCTCTTCCCTCGCTACGTCAGGAAATCATCTTCAGAAACATCTGGAAAATCTGCGTAATTTTATATCAATCCTGCTGGGATGGAAAGGTCTCTTTTATCTAACAACTAGGGCAGAGTTTGAATGCTGTTTTTAAACATCATCCTTTAGTGCTAATGTGGAGACAGGGGGGGGACTCGTCAGGATGAGGAATACATTGATTGATCCCAGTTTGGGAAATTATGATTTAAAAATAAAATACAAAATAGACATAAACAGAAAATGTATGTATAGTCAAATGTACACAAATAAACAGAACATACACTCTCCAGCCCCTTTATCAGGAACACCTTGCCAGCACCGGGTTGGACCCCTTTTCCTTCAGAACTTCATTTTCTGTGGAATGGACTCAACAAGGAGCTGGTGTTGGTCCACATCGACCCGGCAGCTGCTCCAGGGCTCCAGGTGTTGGGCTCAGAGAGGGTCTCCTGCACACCAGTTACTGCTGCTGTCCATCATCCTGAACCAGTCTGTCCACTCTCCTCTGACCACTGGCATCAGTGTTTGCATTATAAGTAAACAACATAAAGTGTTTGCAGGTAAACAGGTGATCATTTCAGGACCAACAGCAGTAAGTGAAGGGTTTTGAAGGAGCCTACCATGCATGGGGGTCAAAGGTGGGATTTGGACCTGCGTCCTCTCAGTCGGACTGACCCCCGGTACACTGATCCACCAGGAGCCTGACCCGCCCCGGATTCAAAACACTTAAACTTATCACATAAAACTCTTTTTTTTTTTCAATAGAAGTTTTAGGTTTATTTTGAATTTAGTGGAAAAACTCAGGTTTTAATAACATTTGAATGATTAGTTATTTATTGTTGCGGTCATTAAACAGAGTGCATTATGGGTCGTGTTTTCAGTAGAGCATCGTTTCTTCTTCTTCTTCTTCTTCTTCTTCTTCTTCTTCTTCTTCTTCTTCTTCTTCTTCTTCTTCTTCTTCTTCTTCTTCTTCTTCTTCTTCTTCTTCTTCGTCTCATTATTATTATCCTCAATCAGCCACTCCGCAAACATGGCGCTGATTCCCCGAAGCTTCCCGCGCTGATGACATCATGCTGCACTCAGCACCAATCAGCTGCTGATTACCGGCCATCAGCAGGAAGTGATTTTTGATTAGGATGTACAAAAACACCGCTCGGCCACTTCCTGTTTCAGGTTGTTTCCATGGTGACAGTGCACCCCCCCCCCCTCACTTATTGCAAGTGAGGCTGGTGAAAGCATCAGATCTAAAGTGATGTAAAGAATTCACAGCGAAGGACATTTTATAAACAATAACAACAACAACAACAACCCATTTTCTCGGTAAACAGTCATTCATCACAGCCGCATTGAGAAGAACATTGCACATGAATGAGAAGTAAATCCAAATAAATAGAAAACAGTAAAGATAAACATTTGAGCAGGAGAGGATGAATACATTACAGAAATAAATGTGAATAAATAGCATGAATAATAAAGGATTAATATCCATAGATGTATAAATACACAATATAAATACACAGAATAGAGACATGTTATCCGGCCAATCACAGCCTCACAAAGTTTAAAAATTCAATACACTTTAGATCTGAGAAACAGAGGGAGAAACAGAGGGAGAAACAGAGGGAGAAACAGAGGGAGAAACTGAGAGAGAAACTGAGGGAGAAACTGAGGGGGAAACTGAAGGAGAAACAGAGGGAGAATCGGAGGGAGAAAATGAGGGAAACTCTGAGGGGGAGGAGGATAGATACACGTATAGGAAATACATCTTCTTGTAAGTGACAGAACTACAGGAATCTTCCTGAAATAAATATGTGTGAATCTTTACACGAACAGAAAAATAAACATAAACAATAAAGGTCAGCTAACCCTAACCCTAACCCTAACCCTCAGCTAACCCTAACCCTAACCCTAACCCTAACCCTAACCCAAACCCCCTCCGCTGGGGGCCTACTCACCTGTGGAACGTCTTCCTCCCCTCTTCCTGGGGCACTGAGGAATGGTCCCCTGAATCACTCGCACAGAGTGACGTAGACTTATCTCCCTCTCCATCACCCTATCAGTTAAATACATTCACATAGTGTTTACCCACAGATCTGTAGGCCAGTGCCACCAACTCGCAATCCTGATCTCTTACCCACAACCCAAACCCAAAACTAACCCTGCCCGTGCCACAGATCTGGACTGACTTCACTACACCCATTTCACACATAACCCATGTCATGAGTTCACTCAACCAAAGTGAAACATTCATCACCTAACAACACCACACCCAAACATACAATGTGTACAATTTCAACATCCATGTTGTCAGCCTCAGGTCAGTCAGGCTTCGAACCCCAGTCCCCCAGGTTCCAGAGCAAAGCCTTCCATAGTGAGCTAAATAGCCACATGGAAGACAGGCTACTCTGCCTACATCCAGAGCTTTGATTTGACCACCCTACCCCCACACCCCCTGGCAGATCCAATCAGGGACATTCCCTCCAAAACCGAAAGCCAATCAAGACATTATCCAATCACACTACACTCATTACACACTGATAGGTTGGTTGAAGCTTGGGGGAGGGAGGGTTAGTCCCTCCCCCAAGCTTCAACCAACCTAACCCTAACCCTCCCTCCCCAACATTTAAAAACCAACACAGCTGTGCTACTCTCCAGCACCCTCTGAAGCGAAACGTCAGGGCCCACTCTACTGCGCACAACCTGTGCTCCTTTACCTTTTACATAGTGGAAATTCAACCTGTTGGTTTGAATTGGTTTTAAACCTTTCTTTTTAAACATTAAAGTTAAAACCTTTAATCATCGGTCCGGGACTCAACCTGTGAATGCCTTTCTATAAACCAAGAAGGGCCCTCCTCTCATCCTCTACTCCTAACAAGGAGTCGGACTACAAACATTTTAACATCTAGAGTTCTGCCTCAAGTGTTCTCACAGGCCCTCCAGGATACAACCACATCTCGGCATACCTGTTGGAAGCACCCAGAGCTCTTCCCCTACGGTTCCATACAGAACCCACTGAGGAGACGACACCAGCCATATCATCCTAGGTGAGAGTCCCCACCATACGATTGAAACATGTATTCATGCAGAAGCCAGGCTGCGCAGGGGAGTGGTGTTGGAGAGTATGCACAGCTAGCACACATGGCTACCATTAGCCATAGCCACACTCAACACCCATCCATGCCACATAATAACACACACACTTTTCCCACAACATTACATAGACACACCAAACACAACTTCACCCACAGCCAAACATTACGAACACACATTACACCACCCGCCGGATCCAGACACAATAGTAAACAATATTTCAAGCTAATTCAGGCCATACACCACAAACATGTAGCAGACCAGTCAGTCACCACACAGCTTTTCCCCACCGGGTATGACCAGACAAGTCAACCGACTCACTCAGTTCATCAGACCGTCCACACCCACAGAACATACATTCAGGAAAATACAACAGAACACCATAAACTGGATGCACACAAACATGCTCATTCTACAGCAGCACTACGCCGCCACAATACACACACTCAAACATACCCCACAGCATTACATATTGCTATAGGTTGGGCTCGAAAGAGGTACGGCCCCAGGCTGACCACACACACACTGCACACTGTACAACATGTATTTGGAATGGAGACCTCTGCCTCTAACTCTTCTGCTTCCTCCCCACCCCCTGACAGGACCAAACAAAGAACACCCAATTCACTTTTCCCCATTTCAGAAGAACCCACCCCCCTCTCCCCCCACACTAAGCCTAACCACTGCCCCAACCCAATCTCCGAAGGACCCATCCCTAATCCTAACCTTGAACCTCCCCCCCTTCGTCCCCCCACCCGAACCAGGGCTTGTATCCCACGCCCAATCCTGACCCCAACCCTAACCCCTCCTCCCCCCACCCAAACCAGGGTATGTATCCCACTCCCAACCTTAACCCTAACTCCTCCCCCCACCCAAACCAGGGTATGTATCCCACTCCCAACCTTAACACTAACCCTAACTTCTTCCCCCATCCTAACCCCAAACTTTCCCCTCCAACCCACCCCCGGGAGTCTCTGCAACAACGGAGAGCTCCCCTCCTGCCCCTCCCAGTTCTACGGTTAAAGCCTAAGCAGGCTTACACCAGATTCCCTTTTCCATCACCCCCACCCATTGAAACTAAGCCCAAGTCACCCCCCTCGCAGCCCCCTAGCACCCATCCTTATTTCAAACGTCCCGCCACAACCACTAACATTTCTCCCCTCTGTATTTCCCCTGCAGGTGAGACTGGTTCCCGGTCGGATTGGGCTGGGCAGCAGGCCCCTGCACAAAAACACAGGGAGGGTCCATGATGAAAGGGACTCATAAGGTCAACCAGACCGACACACAGACCCAATCTGAACCCTCTCTGGTCCAGTCTTTTGGGATCTTGCGGCCCGGCCGTCCTCCGCTGGGGGCCTACTCACCTGTGGAACGTCCCTCTCCCTCTTCCTGGGGCACTGAGGAATGGTCCCCTGAATCACTCGCACAGTGACATAGACTTATCTCCCTCTCCATCACCCTATCAGATAAATACAGTCACATAGTGTTCACCCACAGATCTGTAGGCCAGTGCCACCAACTCACAATCCTGATCTCTTACCCCCAAACCTAACCCTAAGCTAACCCTAACCCGTTTACTAAAAAAGTAAATGTACTTTATTAAATGTTCTTTATTGAATGTACTTTATTAAATGTACTTTATTAAATGTACTTTATTAAATGTTCTTTATTAAATGTGCTTTATTAAATGTTCTTTATTAAATGTACTTTATTAAATGTTCTTTATTAAATGTACTTTATTAAACGTTCTTTATTAAATGTACTTTATTAAATGTACTTTATTAAATGTTCTTTATTAAATGTTCTTTATTAAATGTACTTTATTAAATGTACTTTATTAAATGTTCTTTATTAAATGTACTTTATTAAATGTACTTTATTAAATGTACTTTATTAAATGTTCTTTATTAAACGTTCTTTATTAAATGTACTTTATTAAATGTTCTTTATTAAATGTTCTTTATTAAATGTACTTTATTAAATGTTCTTTATTAAATGTACTTTATTAAATGTTCTTTATTAAATGTTCTTTATTAAATGTTCTTTATTAAACGTTCTTTATTAAACGTTCTTTATTAAATGTACTTTATTAAATGTTCTTTATTAAACGTTCTTTATTAAATGTTCTTTATTAAATGTTCTTTATTAAATGTTCTTTATTAAACGTTCTTTATTAAATGTACTTTATTAAATGTTCTTTATTAAATGTTCTTTATTAAATGTTCTTTATTAAATGTACTTTATTAAACGTTCTTTATTAAATGTACTTTATTAAACGTTCTTTATTAAACGTTCTTTATTAAATGTACTTTATTAAATGTACTTTATTAAATGTTCTTTATTAAACGTTCTTTATTAAATGTACTTTATTAAATGTTCTTTATTAAATGTTCTTTATTAAACGTTCTTTATTAAATGTACTTTATTAAACGTTCTTTATTAAATGTACTTTATTAAATGTTCTTTATTAAATGTACTTTATTAAATGTACTTTATTAAATGTACTTTATTAAATGTTCTTTATTAAATGTACTTTATTAAATGTACTTTATTAAATGTACTTTATTAAATGTTCTTTATTAAATGTACTTTATTAAATGTACTTTATTAAATGTACTTTATTAAATGTACTTTATTAAATGTTCTTTATTAAATGTACTTTATTAAATGTACTTTATTAAATGTTCTTTATTAAATGTACTTTATTAAATGTACTTTATTAAATGTACTTTATTAAACGTTCTTTATTAAATGTTCTTTATTAAATGTTCTTTATTAAATGTACTTTATTAAATGTACTTTATTAAACGTTCTTTATTAAACGTTCTTTATTAAATGTTCTTTATTAAATGTTCTTTATTAAATGTTCTTTATTAAATGTACTTTATTAAACGTTCTTTATTAAATGTTCTTTATTAAATGTACTTTATTAAATGTTCTTTATTAAATGTACTTTATTAAATGTTCTTTATTAAACGTTCTTTATTGAATGTTCTTTATTAAATGTTCTTTATTAAATGTTCTTTATTAAACGTTCTTTATTAAACGTTCTTTATTAAATGTACTTTATTAAATGTACTTTATTAAATGTTCTTTATTAAATGTACTTTATTAAATGTTCTTTATTAAACGTTCTTTATTAAATGTTCTTTATTAAATGTTCTTTATTAAACGTTCTTTATTAAATGTTTTTTATTAAATGTACTTTATTAAACGTTCTTTATTGAATGTACTTTATTAAATGTTCTTTATTAAATGTACTTTATTAAATGTACTTTATTAAATGTTCTTTATTAAATGTTCTTTATTAAATGTTCTTTATTAAACGTTCTTTATTAAATGTTTTTTATTAAATGTACTTTATTAAACGTTCTTTATTGAATGTACTTTATTAAATGTTCTTTATTAAATGTTCTTTATTAAATGTTCTTTATTAAATGTTCTTTATTAAATGTACTTTATTAAACGTTCTTTATTAAATGTACTTTATTAAATGTTCTTTATTAAATGTTCTTTATTAAATGTACTTTATTAAACGTTCTTTATTGAATGTACTTTATTAAATGTTCTTTATTAAATGTTCTTTATTAAATGTACTTTATTAAACGTTCTTTATTAAATGTACTTTATTAAATGTTCTTTATTAAATGTTCTTTATTAAATGTTCTTTATTAAACGTTCTTTATTAAATGTTTTTTATTAAATGTACTTTATTAAACGTTCTTTATTAAATGTTCTTTATTAAATGTTCTTTATTAAACGTTCTTTATTAAATGTTTTTATTAAATGTACTTTATTAAACGTTCTTTATTGAATGTACTTTATTAAACGTTCTTTATTAAATGTTCTTTATTAAATGTTCTTTATTAAATGTTCTTTATTAAATGTACTTTATTAAATGTTCTTTATTAAATGTACTTTATTAAATGTTCTTTATTAAATGTTCTTTATTAAATGTACTTTATTAAATGTACTTTATTAAATGTTCTTTATTAAATGTTCTTTATTAAATGTACTTTATTAAATGTACTTTATTAAACGTTCTTTATTAAACGTTCTTTATTAAATGTTCTTTATTAAATGTTCTTTATTAAATGTACTTTATTAAATGTTCTTTATTAAATGTTCTTTATTAAATGTTCTTTATTAAACGTTCTTTATTAAATGTACTTTATTAAATGTACTTTATTAAATGTTCTTTATTAAATGTTCTTTATTAAATGTTCTTTATTAAATGTACTTTATTAAACGTTCTTTATTAAACGTTCTTTATTAAATGTACTTTATTAAATGTTCTTTATTAAATGTTCTTTATTAAATGTACTTTATTAAATGTACTTTATTAAACGTTCTTTATTAAACGTTCTTTATTAAATGTTCTTTATTAAATGTACTTTATTAAATGTTCTTTATTAAATGTTCTTTATTAAATGTTCTTTATTAAACGTTCTTTATTAAATGTACTTTATTAAATGTACTTTATTAAACGTTCTTTATTAAATGTTCTTTATTAAATGTTCTTTATTAAACGTTCTTTATTAAACGTTCTTAATTAAATGTACTTTATTAAATGTACTTTATTAAATGTTCTTTATTAAATGTTCTTTATTAAATGTTCTTTATTAAACGTTCTTTATTAAATGTACTTTATTAAATGTTCTTTATTAAATGTTCTTTATTAAACGTTCTTTATTAAACGTTCTTTATTAAATGTTCTTTATTAAATGTTCTTTATTAAATGTACTTTATTAAATGTTCTTTATTAAATGTTCTTTATTAAATGTTCTTTATTAAATGTACTTTATTAAACGTTCTTTATTAAACGTTCTTTATTAAATGTTCTTTATTAAATGTTCTTTATTAAATGTACTTTATTAAATGTTCTTTATTAAATGTACTTTATTAAATGTTCTTTATTAAACGTTCTTTATTAAATGTACTTTATTAAATGTACTTTATTAAATGTACTTTATTAAATGTTCTTTATTAAATGTACTTTATTAAATGTTCTTTATTAAATGTACTTTATTAAATGTTCTTTATTAAACGTTCTTTATTAAACGTTCTTTATTAAACGTTCTTTATTAAATGTTCTTTATTAAACGTTCTTTATTAAATGTACTTTATTAAATGTTCTTTATTAAATGTACTTTATTAAATGTTCTTTATTAAACGTTCTTTATTAAATGTACTTTATTAAATGTACTTTATTAAATGTACTTTATTAAATGTTCTTTATTAAATGTACTTTATTAAATGTTCTTTATTAAACGTTCTTTATTAAATGTTCTTTATTAAATGTTCTTTATTAAATGTACTTTATTAAACGTTCTTTATTAAACGTTCTTTATTAAATGTTCTTTATTAAACGTTCTTTATTAAATGTACTTTATTAAATGTTCTTTATTAAATGTACTTTATTAAATGTTCTTTATTAAACGTTCTTTATTAAATGTTCTTTATTAAATGTACTTTATTAAATGTTCTTTATTAAATGTACTTTATTAAACGTTCTTTATTAAACGTTCTTTATTAAATGTTCTTTATTAAACGTTCTTTATTAAATGTTCTTTATTAAATGTACTTTATTAAATGTACTTACCACCTAGTTACTTTACAGCCTTGGTCACGTGCCCTAGTATAAACATAATTAAATGTAATTGTGTTCATGACAGACACCACCCCTGTCAGCTGACCGATCGATGCTCTCCTTCTCACACAGCGTAATCTAAGAGCAGACAGAACCAATCGATACAGCCGAGCACGGAGAGAGTCACTTCCCTCCAGGATTGACGTGGCTCTTGAGCAAAGACCCGAACCAGAGCCTGAATCAGGATCCGGATCTGCACCATGGTGTTCGAGTCCCTGGTCTCCGACCTGCTCAACAGGTTTATCGGAGACTATGTGGAGAACCTTGACAAGTCCCAGTTGAAGATCGGGATCTGGGGAGGTAAGAGCCAGACTGCACCCAGAAAGATCAGAATTGAACTGATTATTCTTAATTTCAGGGACAGACACACACCTGAGAGCGCGCATAAGTGAATACCACGAACACCAAAGTCTGTTGTTCAGATCGGCTGCAATATAAAACAACTGTTTTTTTTTTGTAGCTGTTATTGTGCAGAGAACCAGCCTCCAGCTGAAACCACGACCATTTAACAACCCTTCCTTTATTACGAGAGAGACTCACCAGACAACATTTATGTATATTGATATATCTTTATGTTCTTCGGATGAGCTTTAAAATTAAACGTGCATTATATTAGTTTATTGTGCAGTGAACCAGACTCCACCTGAAACATGTCTGCTATGATTTGGGCAGTTTGTGCTAAAATGTGAGTATTTATTTGAGTTTTGAATATCCTGGTAGGCCTACAACATTGTTTTTTAAGAGGGGGATTAAAAATGCAAAACCAAGTTTTTACGATGAACCATTTTAAATACGAAATATATGATATAATATCTAAAAGGCACTGAAATATAGGAACGACCAAGCTTACTTGAACAGTTTCCGCTTTTTTAAGAGGCAGAAATACATAGGACAGCTTTTATAAAAATAAAACTTTAAACTACAGCTTATTTTGTTCAGATCGGCTGGGATATAAAACACCAATCATCTTTTCATCCGGTGTAATATGGAGTTCTCTGAATGCGTCATGTCGCCCTAACACAGTGGCGTACGCGGAAGTGTTCTTATTTAAGAACCAGACTCCATCCGGAAATACAACAATGTAACAGTCTCTGCTTTATTAAAAGACAGACACACATCGGACAGCTTTTATAAATACATAACATTAAACTACAGGTTATCTTGTTATCGTCGGCTGTGATACATAACATAAATTAGCCTTACTACTTATAATAAATATGAATGTTTTGTATGTATTCAAGCGCGTTATCAGGTGTTCAGAGACCATTCACAGAGGTAAACATTATATATAAGGTCGAATAATCAATAATCCAGCAATAAAACATAATTTATCAAGAAGAAGAAGAAGAAGAAGAAGAAGAAGAAGAAGAAGAAGAAGAAGAAGAAGATGATGATATACTTTACTTTATTTAATATTTTCCCCACTCTGTAGTACACACATTACACAGAAGGAGGATATACATGTAACAAGCAACCACACACATGCAGAAGAGGTGGCAGAGCAGGGAGGCTGCCAGGTACCTGGCACCAGATTAAACACTGTTGTGAAAAGGTGAGTTGGTTTTGAAGGCGGGGAGGTTCTTTAAATTTAACAAAGAACCAGCCTCCATCCAGAAATACCGCACTTAAATGGACCCTGCTTCCTAAAGAGACGGGAACACACCGGAGAGCATTCACACACACACACACACACACACACACACACACACACACACACACACACACACACACACACACACACACACACACACACACACACACACACACACACACACACACAGTTTATCTGTTGACACTGTTAATTCAGTTAAAATCCTGCTTATCAGCTCTAAACGTGTGTGTGTGTGTGTGTGTGTGTGTGTGTGTGTGTGTGTGTGTGTGTGTGTGTGTGTGTGTGTGTGTGTGTGTGTGTGTGTGTGTGTGTGTGTGTAGGTAACGTGGTTCTGGAGAACCTCAGAGTGAAGGAGAACGCGCTGGTAAGCCCCGCCCCTCCGTGTGACGTCATCACTCACTAACTGAAATAAGCTGTAGCAATAATTTATACATATATTTATAAATATATGTATAAATAAATATATGTATATATAAATATATTTATAAATACATTTATAAATATATGTATTTATATATATATTTATATATAAATATATATGTATATATATATATATAAATATATGTATATATAAATAT
Organism: Eleginops maclovinus; assembly: GCF_036324505.1. NCBI lineage: Eukaryota > Metazoa > Chordata > Actinopteri > Perciformes > Eleginopidae > Eleginops > Eleginops maclovinus. The sequence goes on along the minus strand of NC_086352.1, from coordinate 4,223,047 downwards.
ATATATAAATATATATATATATATAAATATATGTATATATATAATATATATATATATATATAATATATATATACATATATTTATATATACATATATTTATATATACATATTTTTATATATACAGTATATATATATTTTTTTTATTTTATTTTACCTTTATTTTACCAGGCAGATCATTAAGAACAAGTTCTTATTTACAAAGATGGCCTGACAACAAAGATGGCCTGACAGTATATATATATTTAATAAAACAAAATCAAATAATAACAATACTGATGTGTTTGTGTTTCAGAGTGAGTTCGATGTTCCATTCAAAGTGAAAGCCGGACAGATCGGTGAGTAAATATAATCATTTATATTTATGCCATATCATTATTAATAATAATAATAATAATAATAATAATAATAATAAAAACAAACGTTTTTTGTGAACAATGATAAATTGTGTGTTTCTGAGACGGTGAAAATATTTAATAATGAAACATAAAAGTGTTAAAAATATAAACTTCATAAAACAATGAGATTTCAGTCAGACAACACGTGCTTCATCAATATGTTTATTAGAAGCAGTATACAGTTTGAGTTTGGCGTCAAGGCTCAGCCTCATCACTCCACAGGTTTACAGAGAACACTGCGTGATGATTAGATAAATAACCCCGAGCCTACAGGTGGAAGCTGGAGTGGAAGCTGGAGTGGAAGCTGGGGTGGAAGCTGGGGTGGAAGCTGGAGTGGAAGCTGGAGTGGAAGCTGGAGTGGAAGCTGGGGTGGAAGCTGGGGTGGAAGCTGGGGTGGAAGCTGGAGTGGAAGCTGGAGTGGAAGCTGGGGTGGAAGCTGGGGTGGAAGCTGGAGTGGAAGCTGGAGTGGAAGCTGGAGTGGAAGCTGGGGTGGAAGCTGGGGTGGAAGCTGGAGTGGAAGCTGGAGTGGAAGCTGGAGTGGAAGCTGGGGTGGAAGCTGGGGTGGAAGCTGGGGTGGAAGCTGGAGTGGAAGCTGGAGTGGAAGCTGGAGTGGAAGCTGGGGTGGAAGCTGGAGTGGAAGCTGGGGTGGAAGCTGGGTGGAAGCTGGAGTGGAAGCTGGGGTGGAAGCTGGAGTGGAAGCTGGGGTGGAAGCTGGGGTGGAAGCTGGGGTGGAAGCTGGAGTGGAAGCTGGAGTGGAAGCTGGGGTGGAAGCTGGGGTGGAAGCTGGAGTGGAAGCTGGGGTGGAAGCTGGGGTGGAAGCTGGAGTGGAAGCTGGAGTGGAAGCTGGGGTGGAAGCTGGAGTGGAAGCTGGAGTGGAAGCTGGGGTGGAAGCTGGAGTGGAAGCTGGGGTGGAAGCTGGGGTGGAAGCTGGAGTGGAAGCTGGAGTGGAAGCTGGAGTGGAAGCTGGGGTGGAAGCTGGAGTGGAAGCTGGAGTGGAAGCTGGAGTGGAAGCTGGGGTGGAAGCTGGGGTGGAAGCTGGGGTGGAAGCTGGAGTGGAAGCTGGGGTGGAAGCTGGAGTGGAAGCTGGGGTGGAAGCTGGGGTGGAAGCTGGAGTGGAAGCTGGAGTGGAAGCTGGGGTGGAAGCTGGAGTGGAAGCTGGAGTGGAAGCTGGGGTGGAAGCTGGGGTGGAAGCTGGAGTGGAAGCTGGGGTGGAAGCTGGGGTGGAAGCTTGGGTGGTGGGGCAGGCGAGCGTGAAGTGTGGGAAGAAGTTGTAAACAAACACTGGTTCGAAAATCAACAAAATTGAGATGTTTTAGACACAGCCGGCAGGTGATAGAAAAGTGGACGAGCCCAAAAGAAGTGCTCTCTCTCTCCCTCTCTCGTCTGTGTGTGGGGGGGACAGCTCGCTCACAAAGGACTCTTTAAATTAGAGACGCTGCCCCCTGCTGGAGCCTGCTCCACAGTGCTGGGTGAAACAGAATGGAACTCTTGAGAAGCTGTTTTAGTGGAAAATGAATCTTTAATAACTGCACTGACTGTGTGACCTGATGGACGTGTGTGTGTGTGAGCTGGTTTAAATGTGTTTAAAATAAATCGGCAACACCCGTTGTTCTTGTGTTTCAGGGCGACTGACGCTGAAGATCCCCTGGAAGAACCTGTACAGTGATGCTGTGGTCGCCACGCTGGACGGGCTCTACCTGCTGGTGGTTCCTGGAGCCAGTAAGTCTCACCTGAGCTGAATAAAAAATCTGAAACAGAACGACTGTGATCTGATCCGACTGCAGAGAGGTCCTAACCCTTTATAGGAAATAAGAATGTGTGTGTGTGTGTGTGTGTGTGTGTGTGTGTGTGTGTGTGTGTGTGTGTGTGTGTGTGTGTGTGTGTGTGTGTGTGTGTGTGTGTGTGTGTGTGTGTGTGTGTGTGTGTGTGTGTGTGTGTGTGTGTGTGTGTGTGTGTGTGTGTGTGTGTGGAATGGTGTCTGAAATCGGGTTCATATAACGGTAAGAGGTTCAGAGGTGGTGGTCCGAACCGTCTCTGTGTCTGACGGGCTCCATGTGGTGGTCCTTCATAATATAAGCCCTCTTTCTAGCAGATGATTGAAGCTGGAAGGCTTTTACTGTGAAGGAGCGACGGTCAAAGCTTCTGCGTGTCATTAGCATCGGATGCTAAGTGTTAGCACGTTAGAGAAGCGATGGATGATCGAACGTTGCGTGGGTTTCCTGTCTTTGGTTCTTCCTACCTTTTGGTTCTTCCTCTTTATGATTCAGAGGCCCTGTATTTGGGGACAGTCCTGCTGGGGACTTCACTCTGGTTCTCTCTGTTGCTTTCGGAGTCTGAATTCTCAGCCCAGCTCCAGGTGATGTCATCAGTGATCCGGACTGTGAATTCTTCAGGTGATGTCATCAGTGATCTGGACTCTTGTGCTCACTTTGTGTTTTAGCAATAAAGTACGATGCCAAGAAGGAGGAGAGCGACCAGCAGGAGGCCAAACAGAAGGAGCTGCAGCGCATCGAGGAGGCTCTGCAGCTGGCTGCTTCCAGAGGTGAGAGTACGCCCTCAGACTGACCCCTACTGACCTCTGTCTGACATCTGCCCTCTGACTGACCTCTACTAACCTCTGACTGACCTCGGACTGACCTCTACTGACCTCTGCCCTCTGACTGACCCCTGACCACTTACTGACCTTTGACTGACCCCTGACCACTTACTGACCTCTGAATGACCTCTGAATGTCCTCTGAATGACCTTTGACTGACCCCTGACCACGTACTGACCTCTGACTAACCCATGAGCTCTTCCTGACCCCTGACTGACCTCTGAATATCCTCTGAATGACCTCTGAATGACATCTGACTGACCTTTACTGACTTCCGCCCCCTGACTGACCTCTGACTGACCCCTGACCTCTGACTGAATGAATTTAACAATATGTCTGAAACGTTCATGCTGCGTTTGGTGTCAGCGTCTCAAACGGGAGATTTGCTGTTAAACCTGGACAATATGGTTTACCAGGAGCCTCACAACGGTAACACACACAAAAACACACTCCATCACACAAACTCACACACACACACACAAAAACACCAAATACACACCAACACACACACAAAAACACCAAATACACACACACACACACACACACACACACACACACACACACACACACACACACACACACACACACACACACACACACACACACACGTATAGTAAAAGATCTGAGAACTTCTACTCTGTTAGGAACCTTCCTTAGCTAAACTGACAATTTGAATGCAATTCCTGTCTGTAACTTCCTGTCTGTAACTTCAATACTGTTGCTTCATGTCTGTTGCTTCAATACTGTTGCTTCCTGTCTGTAACTTCCTGTCTGTTGCTTCATGTCTGTTGCTTCATGTCTGTTACTTCATGTCTGTTGCTTCAATACTGTTGCTTCATGTCTGTTGCTTCATGTCTGTTACTTCCTGTCTATTGCTTCATGTCTGTTGCTTCAATACTGTTGCTTCATGTCTGTTGCTTCAATACTGTTGCTTCATGTCTGTTGCTTCATGTCTGTTGCTTCAATACTGTTACTTCCTGTCTGTTGCTTCATGTCTGTTGCTTCAATACTGTTGCTTCATGTCTGTTGCTTCAATACTGTTGCTTCATGTCTGTTGCTTCATGTCTGTTGCTTCCTGTCTGTAACTTCCTGTCTGTTGCTTCATGTCTGTTGCTTCATGTCTGTTACTTCCTGTCTGTAACTTCATGTCTGTTGCTTCATGTCTGTTGCTTCCTGTCTGTTACTTCCTGTCTATTGCTTCATGTCTGTTGCTTCCTGTCTGTTGCTTCATGTCTGTTACTTCCTGTCTGTAACTTCCTGTCTGTAACTTCCTGTCTGTAACTTCCTGTTGGTTAATTCCTGTCTGTTACTTCCTGTCTGTTACTTAATGTATGTTGCTTCCTGTCTGTAACTTCATGTCTGTTACTTCATGTCTGTTGCTTCAGGTCTGTTGCTTCCTGTCTGTTGCTTCCTGTCTGTTACTTCCTGTCTGTTACTTAATGTCTGTTGCTTCATGTCTGTTGCTTCCTGTCTGTTGCTTCATGTCTGTTGCTTCCTGTCTGTTACTTCCTGTCTGTTACTTCATGTCTGTTGCTTCCTGTCTGTTGCTTCCTGTCTGTAACTTCATGTCTGTTGCTTCATGTCTGTGGCTTCCTGTCTGTTACTTCCTGTCTATTGCTTCATGTCTGTTGCTTCCTGTCTGTTGCTTCATGTCTGTTACTTCCTGTCTGTAACTTCCTGTCTGTAACTTCCTGTCTGTAACTTCCTGTTGGTTAATTCCTGTCTGTTACTTCCTGTCTGTTACTTAATGTATGTTGCTTCCTGTCTGTAACTTCATGTCTGTTACTTCATGTCTGTTGCTTCAGGTCTGTTGCTTCCTGTCTGTTGCTTCCTGTCTGTTACTTCCTGTCTGTTACTTAATGTCTGTTGCTTCCTGTCTGTTGCTTCATGTCTGTTGCTTCAGATCTGTTGCTTCCTGTCTGTTACTTCCTGTCTGTTACTTCATGTCTGTTGCTTCCTGTCTGTTGCTTCCTGTCTGTTGCTTCCTGTCTGTTACTTCCTGTCTGTTACTTAATGTCTGTTGCTTCCCGTCTGTTGCTTCATGTCTGTTGGTTCATGTCTGTTGCTTCCTGTCTGTAACTTCAATACTGTTACTTCCTGTCTGTTACTTCCTGTCTGTTACTTAATGTCTGTTGCTTCCTGTCTGTTACTTAATGTCTGTTGCTTCCTGTCTGTTGCTTCCTGTCTGTTGCTTCAGGTCTGTTACTTCCTGTCTGTTACTTCCTGTCTGTTGCTTCATGTCTGTTGGTTCATGTCTGTTACTTAATGTCTGTTGCTTCCTGTCTGTTGCTTCCTGTCTGTTACTTAATGTCTGTTGCTTCCTGTCTGTTGCTTCAGGTCTGTTGGTTCATGTCTGTTACTTAATGTCTGTTGCTTCCTGTCTGTTACTTCCTGTCTGTTACTTAATGTCTGTTGCTTCCTGTCTGTTACTTCCTGTCTGTTGCTTCATGTCTGTTGGTTCATGTCTGTTACTTAATGTCTGTTGCTTCCTGTCTGTTACTTCCTGTCTGTTACTTAATGTCTGTTGCTTCCTGTCTGTTACTTAATGTCTGTTGCTTCCTGTCTGTTGCTTCAGGTCTGTTACTTCCTGTCTGTTACTTCCTGTCTGTTACTTAATGTCTGTTGCTTTCCGTCTGCTGCTTCATGTCTGCTGCTTCATGTCTGCTGCTTCATGTCTGTTGGTTCATGTCTGTTGCTTCATGTCTGTTACTTCCTGTCACTAACTCTCTTCTCCTTCTGTAACGCTGCCAAAGTCTCTAAAGGAAATAAAAAACACAAGAAGCCTAAAAAAGGCCTGAAGAAGAAACTCTGCGACAGAAACTCAGGTACCCCCCCCACCAATATATAACTGACAGAAATACAGGTACCCCCCCATACATCACTGACTGAAACTCAGGTACCCCCCCCCTTCAATATATAACTGACAGAAATACAGGTACCCCCCCATACATCACTGACTGAAACTCAGGTACCCCCCCCCTCCAATATATAACTGACAGAAATACAGGTACCCCCCCATACATCACTGACTGAAACTCAGGTACCCCCCCCTCCAATATATAACTGACAGAAATACAGGTACCCCACCATACATCACTGACTGAAACTCAGGTACCCCCCCCCCCCCAATATATAACTGACAGAAATACAGGTACCCCCCCCAAATATATCAGTGACCGAAACACAGGTACCCCCCCCAAATATATCAGTGACCGAAACACAGGTACCCCCCCCAAATATATCAGTGACCGAAACAAAGGTACCCCCCAGTGTTAATTTTGGCAGCTATTTTAGATTTAGTCTTTGGACGAAATTGTTTATTAGTTTTAGTCCAAATGTTTTTCTCTCTATAAACTAATTCAGTTAATACAGGTTTCTGAAGTTGGAATCAAGGTGACAGTATAAAGTGTTGAAATGTGTAAAGCAACATCTCACCCTCTGAGAGAGAGAGAGAGAGAGAGAGAGAGAGAGAGAGAGAGAGAGAGAGAGAGAGATTTGATTTTTCAAACCACTTTTATTCACAGATAAATTCAACACTCCACGTTAGAAACAAAAAACAATTCAAAACAAAAAAACAATTCAAAACAACTTCAATTCAGGAATTGATTGAAAACCAGCTCATCATTCTCCACTGAAACCAAAGCATTTTTTAAGCACCACATGTTCTGAAACTCCCCCACATTTTCTGTCAGATGAAAATAATTGAAATCAGTTTTGACCCTCGCTCTCACCATGCATTTGAAAATCAGCACAGCATCACAGGCCATCGAGTCCCCAACTTTATTTCTCCTGCTGAGGTAGAGGGCCATTTTGGCCTGGCCCAACAAAAAGTTCAGGAGCTGACATTTCACCTTTTGTCTCTGGGTGTACCTGTAACCAAGGATGAACACTTGGGGGGAAAAAACCTCACCAAACAAAACAAACATCTGGGTCAGTAACTGAAAGAGACAGAGGAGTCGATCACATTCTGAGAAACAGTGGAAGATGGTTTCCCTTTGGTCACAGAACGGACAGGTGTCAGAAACAGCCGGGTTGATCACTGAGACAAAGGCATTGACAGCAACCGCGCCGTGCAGAATCCTCCACTGTAGATCCCCCAGCCTCTTTGTCAGCGGGGGCTTGTAAAGCGCTCTCCACTCAGGCCTCTGAGTCTCAGTCAGGGCCAGGTGGGCTCTCCACCGGGTGTCCACTCGGCCCTGCAGTCTGCTCTGGTTTAACACTTTGGTCATTAAAGAATACATCCTTTTGTTGGACATGGTGCTAAACTTAAAATCAGTGACATTATTAAACCTTAACAGAAAACGATCACATGTGACGCCAGGAACACAAAGTATCTCTGGAAAAGAGTCATCTTCGTTTGGTTCAGTAAGTCCGTTACAGAAAGCAACAGCCAGTGCCAGTTCTGGGTCGCTGAGCTGCTGTTTCCACCCACTCAGCAGGAGGCCGGTCACTCGGACTGACCTGATGCCCAAACGTGCCGCCAGGCCCGCAGCATTGTCCAGACGAGAGCCACACACCTCCAGCACATGTCCCAGTGTGAGGATCTTCTCTTCACAGAGTCTCTGCTGTAGAGAAAACCCTATTCCACACAGAAAACGAGTCCCGTGGACCACCGGCTCTTTGAGGAGCCAGAATAAAGAGGCACAGTTCTCCGTTCTCTCTTTCCGGAAAAGCCCCCACACCTTGAAAAGTCCCTTGTAGAAGCATGAGAGGTTGTCCAAGTGTAATCCTTTAAGGTCCATTAGGAACAGCGACTCAGCCAGGCCCAGCCCTCCACAGCGCTCCAGTACAGCACGAGCCACGGGTCTCCATACCAGGTCAGCAGGTCCAGTCAGGAACCTCTGGACGAAACGGAGCCTGAACGCAGCCCCTCTGCTTGCCAGGTGAACCAGTCCATGTCCCCCTTCTTCCTTTGGCAGGAAAAGGACGCTCTGCGGGACCCAGTGCATGCGGTCCCAGAAGAAATCCACCATTAGCGCCTGCACCCTGGACAGCAGGTTTACAGGCGGGTCTGAACATGCCGGCACAACGACAGGCGGCACAGCCACCGACACAAAGACAGGCGGCACCGCCACCGCCCCAACGACAGGCGGCACCGCTACCGCTCCAATGACGACCCGCCGCCGGAGCAGCGGCTGCCGGACCCGCCGCCGGAGCAGCGGCAGCCGGACCCGGGCCCGCCGCCGGAGCAGCGGCAGCCGGACCCGCAGCTGGACCGCCACCCGCTCCCCAAGGCACGCGCGGATCAGATGTCCCTGAGCTCCACATCCAAAACATCTAAGCGTATCAGACGTGACATGAACAGTGTATGCGAAATAGTCAATACGAAAACCAAGAACCAAGTTGAGTTCCCCCTCTTCCTCCTTTAGGATCATAAGCACCTGTCTCCTGAAAGAAACCACGTGCTTAAGGTGCGGTGACTTGCAGCCGAGGGGGATCATTTTTATTGGAGACACAAGCTGCCCGTGCCGAGCCAACTCTCTCTCCAACAACTCGTTCCGCAGAAACGGGGGTACATTCGATATTCCCACTTTTTTCGCGGGAGTGGCAAGGGGTAGCACGGGTAGCAGCGTCCCTTTAACCACTATCCCGCTCTCCACCAGCTGGTTAGCTTTCTCAGTGCTGTCCAAGAAAATAACCACAGCACTGTTCATCCGTGAGGCAGATTTCACCCTGCCATATCCCACCACCGCACCCACAGCCAAACTACACTCCTCTACCGAAACACCGCCAGGTGGAGAGAGCTTGACGGCGTGCTGGCGAGTCAGCTTCTCCAACCCGGAGCTGCTGCCACGAGACGCCATGCCGCCGAGAGGCTGCGGTAGCAGCCGCCTGGCAAATAAATCACCAGTGCCACCAAACAAACCCACCAAACAAACCCACCAAACCCACCAAAATTCGGTGACGTGATGCACAAAGTTATACGCAATCACCCAGTGAAAGAAAGAAATGTTTAAAAGGGTTTGAAAACTTAACGAAACCGATAATCACCACTCTCCGCTATACTCACCGATCCACTCACGATCCACTCAGAGAGAGAGAGACAGAGAGAGAGACAGAGAGAGAGACAGAGAGAGAGACAGAGAGTCAGTGTCAGTCTCTGGAGAAGTGAGTGGAACAGCAAAAACAAAAGCCTATGTGTAACAGGTTTTAATAAATACGGCCTCCAAAAGAAGAGCTTGCCTGTCTACCTTATTTGGACAAAGTGGGTTATTGAACCCGAAACCGGAAGGGGAAAATAAAATACCGTGCATTTTTAATGTCTGACAGTCCACCATGAACACTTTAGTCCCGTCTCTTCAACGAAAACAAAGTATAGATTTCGTCATAGTTTTTCTCATCGTTTCGTCTTACTCATGTTAAAAAGGTTGTTGACGAAATTAACACAGGTACCCCCCCAAAGATATCACTGAGAAACACAGGTACCCCCCCAAAGATATCACTGAGAAACACAGGTACCCCCCCAAAGATATCACTGAGAAACACAGGTACCCCCCCAAAGATATCACTGAGAAACACAGGTACCCCCCCAAAGATATCACTGAGAAACACAGGTACCCCCCCAATATATAACCGACAGAAACACAGGTACCCCCCCAATATATAACGGACAGAAACACAGGTACCCCCCCAATATATAACCGACAGAAACACACGTACCCCCCCAATATATAACCGACAGAAACACAGGTACCCCCCCAATATATAACCGACAGAAACACACGTACCCCCCCAATATATAACCGACAGAAACACAGGTACCCCCCCAATATATAACCGACAGAAACACACGTACCCCCCCAATATATAACCGACAGAAACACAGGTACCCCCCCAATATATAACCGACAGAAACACACGTACCCCCCCAATATATAACCGACAGAAACACACGTACCCCCCCAATATATAACCGACAGAAACACACGTACCCCCCCTCTTTATATAACACGTTTTGTGAGGGTAATGAGGCTAGAGCTAATGCTAATGCTAACAGGACACCAACAGACAAAGATGATGGACAGTCGATCAGGATCAGTTCTGACCAGGTTCAGGTCTGATCAGTTCTGATCAGTTCTGGTCAGGTTCGGGTTTAATCAGTTCTGGTCAGGTTCAGTTCTGATCAGTTCTGATCAGGTTAAGGTCTGATCAGTTCTGGTCAGGTTCGGGTTTAATCAGTTCTGATCAGGTTCAGGTCGATCAGGTTCAGGTTTGATCAGCTCTGATCAGGTTCAGGTCTGATCAGGTTTCTCCCGGTCTCGTTCAGAAAAGCCCCTGGACCAGAAGAAGGACTCCTTTGCAGAGAAACTGGCGACTCAGGTGATCAAGAACCTGCAGGTGAAGATCACCAGCATCCATCTGCGCTTCGAGGACGACGTGAGTACAGCTTCTGTTTCTGGTTCTGGTCTATATTTTTGTGCAGTTGCAGCTCCAGGTTCTGGTTCTGGTTCTGGTCTAAATCTCGGTCCAGCTCCAGAGCCAAGTTCTGGTTTTGGTTCTGGTCCTGGTTCATTCAGCTGTTTGGTGTGATTCTGACTCTGATGGTTTTTTTCAGCTGTCGGACCCACAGCGCCCCCTGTCAGTGGGAGTAACACTATCTGAACTCAGTCTGCAGGTAACACACACACACACACACACACACACACACACACACACACACACTCACACTCACACTCACACTCACACTCACACTCACACTGATGTGTTGTTTTGTGTTTGGCAGACCACTGACGAGAACTGGAAGTCCTGTATCCTGAACGAAGCAGCAAAGATCAGCTATAAGGTGAAGAGCACTTTGAGATCTCTCAACTCTCCAACCCTCTCCAAACTGATTCTAAAAGTAGAATGGAATATGGCCCAGTTCTTATTGTACTTCTTGAAGATATATGTACACAGGTACCCCCCACCCCCCCAAAGATATCACTGAGAAACACAGGTACCCCCCCTCTTTATAAAACATGTTTTGTGAGGGTAAAAATATATTACACAGTATTCAAGTTTTAATGCGCACACTTTTCAAATAAGTTAAAGTAGAAGAAAGGTTCTTACGCTTTGAGTTCAAATAAGTTATTTCCATAACCAGCTCAAAATCAACCCTCCATATTTCCCCTGTTTTCCGCAGTCTGAGGCTCCTGTTTAAAGAGATGGGATGATCAAGAATATTGTACCTTCATGTGATATGCTGTGCTAACTTATTACGTAACTTAACCGCCCCCTAAAACACCTCCCCTCTAGGTTCTGTTGTTCTCAGTGACTGATGGTTCTGTTCCTCTCTCTGACTTATGGTTCTGTTCCTCTCTCTGACTTATGGTTCTGTTCCTCTCTCTGACTGATGGTTCTGTTCCTCTCTCTGATTGATGGTTCTGTTCCTCTCTCTGACTGATGGTTCTGTTGCTCTCAGTGACTGATGGTTCTGTTCCTCTCTCTGACTGATGGTTCTGTTCTTCTCTCCGATTTATGGTTCTGTTCCTCTCTCTGACTGATGGTTCTGTTCCTCTCTCTGACTGATGGTTCTGTTGCTCTCAGTGACTGATGGTTCTGTTCCTCTCTCTGACTGATGGTTCTGTTCCTCTCTCTGACTGATGGTTCTGTTCCTCTCTCTGACTTATGGTTCTGTTCCTCTCTCTGACTGATGGTTCTGTTGCTCTCAGTGACTGGTGGTTCTGTTCCTCTCTCTGACTGATGGTTCTGTTCCTCTCTCTGACTGATGGTTCTGTTCCTCTCTCTCTCTGACTGATGGTTCTGTTCCTCTCTCTGACTTATGGTTCTGTTCCTCTCTCTGACTGATGGTTCTGTTGCTCTCAGTGACTGATGGTTCTGTTCCTCTCTCTGACTGATGGTTCTGTTCCTCTCTCTGACTGATGGTTCTGTTCCTCTCTCTGACTTATGGTTCTGTTCCTCTCTCTGACTGATGGTTCTGTTGCTCTCAGTGACTGATGGTTCTGTTCCTCTCTCTGACTGATGGTTCTGTTCCTCTCTCTGACTGATGGTTCTGTTCCTCTCTCTGACTTATGGTTCTGTTCCTCTCTCTGACTGATGGTTCTGTTGCTCTCAGTGACTGGTTGTTCTGTTCCTCTCTCTGACAGATGGTTCTGTTCCTCTCTCTGACTGATGGTTCTGTTCCTCTCTCTCTCTGACTGATGGTTCTGTTCCTCTCTCTGACTTATGGTTCTGTTCCTCTCTCTGACTGATGGTTCTGTTGCTCTCAGTGACTGATGGTTCTGTTCCTCTCTCTGACTGATGGTTCTGTTCCTCTCTCTGACTGATGGTTCTGTTCCTCTCTCTCTCTGACTGATGGTTCTGTTCCTCTCTCTGACTTATGGTTCTGTTCCTCTCTCTGACTGATGGTTCTGTTGCTCTCAGTGACTGATGGTTATGTTCCTCTCTCTGACTTATGATTCTGTTCCTCTCTCTGACTGATGGTTCTGTTCCTCTCTCTGACTGATGGTTCTGTTGCTCTCAGTGACTGATGGTTCTGTTCCTCTCTCTGACTGATGGTTCTGTTCCTCTCTCTGACTGATGGTTCTGTTCCTCTGTCTGACTTATGGTTTTGTTCCTTTCTGTGATTGATGGTTCTGTTCCTCTCTCTGACTGATGGTTCTGTTCCTCTCTCTGACTGATTGTTCTGTTCCTCTCTCTGACTTATGGTTCTGTTCCTCTCTCTGACTGATGGTTCTGTTCCTCTCTCTGACTTATGGTTCTGTTCCTCTCTCTAATTGATGGTTCTGTTCCTCTCTCTGACTGATGGTTTTGTTGCTCTCAGTGACTGATGGTTCTGTTCCTCTCTCTGACTGATGGTTCTGTTCCTCTCTCT